>NC_044498.1:40448535-40748535 GCF_902362185.1 Chanos chanos | reverse complement strand
CAGTTATGCATTTGGGGATACTCTGTAATACCTCGTGATAGATTGGATTTAATTAAGTGACGGCACTCATTACTCATGCAGTTATCAGACAGATTGCAATATGTAGCTTTTACCATTTTACAGTATTGCGTAGCATGCCAGTTTGAAGTCTCTTTGAGTTATACTCATGATATTTATATCGTAACCTGGGAGTAAGTGATCTGAACAACGTTGTACACCACAAGAGTCCATGAGTTACTCATAACTCCTTTTTATCTGCCGAACTCGGATGGTAAGGCGGTTGGTGAGTCCAGATAAAAGTTGCAGTGGACAGTGGAATTGTAGCGAGGAAGTTTACATAGCTGATCGCTTTTCACAGTGTATGATGTGTGTTTGTATGAGCGGTTGTTTTGTCGCTGCATGCAGTGGCAGTAGATTGTTTTGTCGGTTGAATATAGATTTAAACTACTGTTTAACATGTTAGCTATTCATTCATTATCTAGACCGCTTGTCCTGATTAGGGTCGCGGGGGTGCTGGAGCCTATCCCTATCAGGGCGAAAGGTCAGACCTAAGGCAATTTTAGTGTCTCTTCACTAATGTCTTTGGACTCCCGGGGGAAACCCACGCAGACACGGGAGAACATGCAAACTCCACACAGAAAGGTTCCCCGGCCGGGAACCGAACCCGAAACCGTGCTGTGAGGCAACAGCGCTACCCACTGCGCCACCGTGCCGCCCCGTTACCAACTGTTAGCAACTGTAGATAAATTATGCTGCAGTAGGCTAATGTAGACTATGTAGTTATTGGAATGTATCGTGAGCTTGCCGCTAAACACGGATTCTTTACTGTTTGTTCAGGATATCGAGAGCGATTCCACGTTCATTCAAAACACATTTACTCGCACATTGTGATTGTGATAACTTGACACAGATTTATTTGTTTCTTTGAGAGCTGGTCTTCTGGGAATCATCCGAAGAGTGAGTTTGATGATGAATAAAGTCACAGATTTTATTAGAACTTGTTGGGGCAGCACATAAATGATTCACCCCCGATTGTGAAAGCCCCCGACAGTCCAGATTTGGCATTAGTTAATTTAATGAATGGTTTATAGTAACACGTCCGTACTTTTTGAAATTCTTTGTGGGTTTTTATAAGAAGGCATACATTATACAATTTCACAAAGAAATGTTTAATATTTTTCTTCATTACTGTAAAACCCTTTCAGGTTGGCGCTCTGAATGCATGTTACTTTTCAAAGAGAGGCTTTGAAGTAGAAGTCTTTGAGTACCGAGAAGGTAAGGAAAATATTCTTTGTTTTACAGTAATGCAAGACAATTAGACATCTGAACGTTCAGTTTTCTTGTTTATTTTTTGTCTGATGGTCGTGTCAGGTTTTGTTTCTCTATCTCTGACAATTTAATCCCCTTTCTGTGTGTTTGGTTGCATAATTGGAAACGGTTTTGTTAAAACTAAGGTTTTTAGTTTTTGAAATCTGTTGTTAGCGTGTGTGACGTTAAGAGGTCAAGCCTTTTTTCCCCCAGACGACTTGCTGAATAAATATCCCATTGCACTCAAATAATCACTGTGGTTGATTGTCTCACTACCATTGATAACCCCTTTTTTGATAACCCTGACACCTCAACACAGCTAATGAATCCTGGTCTCCTCCCTTCCTAACAGATGCATTGTGTAACTCCTTACAGTATAAGCCGACACTGCTGTGGCTTCTGTTTAGAATCAGGGATAGCATGAAAGCATATGGAATATGCTGGAATGGTGCTAGTTTTTCAATGTCTGAAGTGCACTGGGAAAATGTATTGACTCAGTTTGCCCATAACTATATCATTTATCATGCAAACGTTCTAAATAATAAATTGTGTGTCTGGTACATAGACTTGTGCAGACAGAATACTACACAAGCATCACACAATACCTGACACCTTTTCAATTTTGTTTGATTTCCATCAGATATTCGGCAGGCTAAGCTTGCTCGTGGCAGAAGCATTAATCTAGCCCTCTCCGTTAGAGGGCGTCAGGCACTGGGTAAGGTGGGGATGGAAGAACAGGTAAGTTTGGCTTTTTTCATTGTAATGTACCAAGCTTAGAGTTTCACTAAAGTGTATTCTGAAGAACTCTGTGTACATGTAATGTAGGACTAATTGTGGCCTAGTGAGTGTGCTGTGATGGTCAGATATAATTTGCAGTAGTCATTTTTGTAAACCCCAGAGATTGGATTAAAGTTCTGCATGCAGACTCCATTGTGTGATCACTGAAAGTCTGACTGTTGTGCGGCTGAGATACTCAAACAGTAGCTCAATAACTCAAACAGTGTCAGGTAATTTTTTATAACAATCAAATTAAAAAATTGTCCCATAAAGTGGAGACCTCAGTATTGCCCAACAGTTCTGACTGTCTTTCTCAACTAAATCATGAACTTTAAACTGACACTCCTGCTATTTTGCCCGTGATTGAGAGCCTAAACAAGCCCAAGTTGCCATGGACAGGTGTCTGCAGCTAGAAATGCCCAACACAGCCTAATCCCCAAAAAGACTGCCTAACCCACTAAATACCATTGCAAAATTCACAAAACACCACCACTAATTTCACCAAACTACTGCTTAACCCACAGATCTACCATCTAAACCACCAAAACAGAGGTTAGACACCCAAAAAACATTGTTGTCCTTACACCCTGTATGTGAACAGAGGTATATCAAGAGAATGAGAGTTTTGTCACAGCCAGATGGTCCTGATTTAAAGCCACACTCAATTGAAATGTCCCTCACAGCAGTAACTGCATATATAATCTTTTATTTTTTTTTTTTATATTTGTTGCATTATAGCATTTGTGCCTTTGTTAATACACAAATAAAGAGTCATTAGAAGATATTTAGGGTAAGATAAGGCCTTTAAAGCAAATCATAGTACATTTTTAACAGCTTTGCTTTATATATGAGTTTTCAGGTGAAAATCCAGTCAAATATAGCTCAGCAGATGGTGTTACTGCCTAGTACTTGTCACTAAATATAGGAGATTAACCCAGGTTAGGGCAGCCTCCCTGTTAGTAGCCCCACAGTGGGCTTATGAGGCAGGTTTGAGTTTTAACAGCAGCTGTAGCATCTGGAAGTCTTACACCTACGTGACTCTTCTGTATGGCACATTAGATGATCTCACACCTACAGAAGCATGTAGCGCTCCGCTGTGAACTGAACCTCATCTGAAACCAAATAGTCAGTCAGTTTAAGTTGCTCTTGTTAAAAACTTTCATGTCTCAGCAGACTGGAGGCTATAAAATGTGTCCTATAGATGGGGGAGAGTAGTGATAAAGCTGTTTCTTTGTCTTTGTTTGTATTGTGTTGTTTTATTAGACCTGAACTTGTCTGCCGCATTGAGCTGTCTCAGATAAGGCTCAGCCAATGAAAGTCTCTCTGATACGGGGGTGGTGTTTTGTTTTGATTGTAGATTGTGTCGAAAGGTGTCCCCATGTACGCTCGCATGATCCACAATCTGAATGGAAAACAATATTCCTTACCTTATGGCAAGAAGGGACAGGTAACATGTCTCTCACTCACACACACAGATACTCTTACACACACAAACACACACACACACACACACACACACATGCATGCATGCAGATGCACACACATGCAGACACAAACAACATTCCAACATTCTCTTTTCTTTAAACAGTGTAAGAGTGTGGTACAAAGAGCAGTTGTATACATGTAACAGTTCAGACGCCTTACATCAGAGTTACATGGCTCTCCTGAGTACACTCAGTGCAGATACATGACCTCAGCATGATCGATGGCCATAGATTTCCCTGCTGAATCGATACTACCTCCATGTGAAATGACTTTGTTAATCATTACTTCTACAGTAGTAAAAAAAAAAAAGGAGAGGACTTTCATTCATTGTCTTGAATTATAACAGAGGTCTTTAGATCTACCTTAAATATACATGTCAACATACGTTTCTCATGATGCACTGTCAAAAGACAAGGACAGTGTCTGATAATATGATGTTGGTAAATAAAAAGTGTGATGCATAGTGGAAATACTGCATTGTGCTAGTAAGTAACTGTAATTGTAACTGTACTAGTACGTGTAAAAGCACAGTGCATTTAACACATAAGCAGGCTTTTATCTTCGGTTCAACCTCGTTCATCATAAAGCCACCCTCTGGTCAGCCAGAGATCATATTGACAATATGGAAGAGAAGTCAGATGTGGATTGTCAAAGGATGTAACATGATCTATGGTTGCAGTATTTTTCTAATGCTCTTATCAGGGAGAGAGAGAGAGAGAGAGAGAGAGCAAAAAGGAGAAGGGGATGACTTATCAGTTAACCAGAAAGATGATTTAACATGTAAAGCAGCCTGCACAGTCATAACTGGAAAGATGATTCTGGAAACTTAATACAAGATTATACAGACTGCTTTAACAGAGCAGTGATTTGTCATGAACAGAGTGCAGTTTCACCAGTGATCATTACTCTAATTGAGACTGCTAGTCTTTTGGAAAGGTCATTCCAGGAAAGACTCATCTTGTTGTACCACAGTTTTTAATGTCACAGATTCCCTCATGATGCACTGTTTGAATACTAATACTGCGGCCTGATTTATTCACACTAGCATCAGCCATTTTCATTCTGAAAATTAAAGTGAAGACTGTGATATGGATTCTATCAGCAAATCTGTTCCTCTCCTTTCAGTGCATTCTCTCTGTGGACAGAAGCAACCTCAATAGGGAACTGTTATCAGGTAATCATTTATTGTCTGTTAATGAGTAAGTGGTTTTAAGTGTTTTTGCTTCATCACTCAGAGTCATAGGCTAAATTAGGTTTTGTATTGCTTTGGGCAAAGGTATTCACTCACATTCAACTCACAGAAGGATAAATGCAGTAGACTAGGTGATCAGCTCTCATGGGGTTTTAAAGGCAGAAAAAAGATTGCAAATCTTTTTTCCACGCTGCACACCAATACTGATGGACCAACAGCAAAGTTAACAATTGAATATCAGTTGACAGCACCTGTCATTTCAGTGAGACTCTAATGCTCTGATGTGTCTAATGCAGTTATGTTAGAAGACAGCAGGAGAAGGGCACCTGGTCCAAACTGAGAGTGATTACACACGTATTTCTATACACACAGTCTCTCTCTTGACTGTTTAAAATGATTACAAAATGATGTCTCTCTTTTTTTTTTTTCCTTAAGTGTTCACTGCTTTGTGATGTTTAGGCTTTTATCTTTAGTGCTCTAATTCGTATTTGCTTCTCACTGCTCAGCACAGCACAGCATTATGCAAAAAGGTTTCCGCAGCAGGAGGTACGGTAAATCTCAGGTCTTAGATCAACTGACTGCCTCTCTTTTTCAGTATCTCTCCTCCAATATGTGGATATTAAAATAAGGCAGATTTCCAGTATAGTCTAACACTTTTGACAGTCACCTTCAAAAGCTCTTGAGTGCGCCTGAACTGGAAAATGCTTCACATCGCATGCCTTTTTTTTTTTTTTGTGCAGACGTTTTCTCGAAGCAGAGGTGGATCTGACTTAGAGAGCCAGTTTAGATATAAGGAATTTAGGGAAATCAATCAAGAAATAATTAAACATGACTGAGAAAGTGATTAAGAACTTCATTTTGGGGGAATCTCTTAAAACACTAAAACACTTGACTATGCAGTATAGCTAATTATGAACTCCAGTTACATACATACATGCTATTCTAGGATAAGAAGGGACTAATGTGTTACACATCCCAAATCTACCTTTTTTTCAGTGATATTAAGATGATACATGCAGAGATAATGTAATGTATATTAGAGTATGTAACCACTGGGTGGTGTTTTATTATGTCATGGTTATGAGACAAGGGCTTATGGAACAGTTTAGTCTGTTTTTTGTTCTGTGTGTCACTGCAGCGGCTGAGACATATCCAAACACCAAACTGAACTTTAGCCACAAACTGCTGGACTGGAGTCCTGACAGTGGAACCATGACCTTTCTTCGGTAAATAGTTGCACCTCTGTGTGTGAGTGTGTGTGTGTGTGTGTGTGTGCGCATGAAAACCCTCTCATGTGCCTTTGGATACTTGCTTGAAATGACATGTTCTTGGGACATTGTTACACAATTTACAGCCATATTAAACCCAGTCCATTTTGAGATTTTTAGTGGCACTTACATATTCTGTGAAGCACTGATAAAAACTGAAATGAGATCAGATTCTAAGTTCTATTCAGCCCTGCTCATGTGAAGGGTAATTTTTCTGGTTTATTTACTATAGTCACACTCACGTAGACTCATCTAGAACTTTGGGAGAAAAATAAGTCTTTCCTTCCCTTATTTGCCCCATACTGGGCTTTGGAAACAAAAATCAAATCCTTTTTGATGAAAAACTCTTTCATTCTAATTACAAAGTAAAAAAAAAAAAATCCTTATTCTTTTGTTTGATTCAAACTTTTGTTTGATTCAAACTTGTTTTAAAACTTTATTAAATAATTATGTATTGTCAAGAACAGTACAGTAACCACATTGCTCTCAAGTATTAATATGTGGTTGTTTAATGTTTTTTTCTTTTTGGGTTTATGAAGGGATGATGGGTCTAAGAGGGAGATCCAGGCAGATTTGATTGTCGGATGTGACGGGGCATTCTCGACCATTAGGAAGCAGTTCTTCCGTCGCACTCGTTTCAACTACAATCAGACGTACATTCCTCACGGATACCTCGAGCTTACTATGCCCCCTCGCAATGGGGATGTGAGTGCCAGGCAGAGAGCTCTTATTTCATGTTATTTCAAAGCTAACCATAAGATTTATTGATAATTCCTTCTATGAATAGGCTCAGCATATTGAATCAGTGTTTCATACACAGACAGTGTATGACAGTACGATAGAACTTCTTGTCCTATAAAGCATTTTAAGGAGATTGTATGTTATAATGCAGTATATACAATTTTTGGTAGTATTACAGATATGATTATTGGACTTTTTGAAAAGTTCATTAATTTATGTTCTCCTGATTCTTATGTTGTGTTTGATAGCAGTGAAGTAGGCCTTGACACCACTTTATGATGAGGCTTTTGATGTGGTCTTTAGAAAAACGACTTGACTCTGTTTCAGTTATTGAATCTCTGTCTGTATATCTGTCTGTGTGTCTCTCTCGCTCCCTCTCTCCCCCATTCTCTCTCTTATCTTCCCTTCTTAGTTTGCCATGGAGCCCAGCTACCTCCACATTTGGCCTAGGAACACGTTTATGATGATTGCATTGCCTAACTTGGTGAGTTTCTGTTGCGACTCACACTGAGGGAGAGCAGCAAATCATGGCAAACTACAATAATTAAACCCACATCTGCCCGCATTAGTTTTTCAACCTTTTCCCGGCTTGACACAGGTAGTCTCTCCCCAAAGCTCATAGCTAGGGCAATAAACAATGTTTATTATGTACTCAATAGGCGATTTGTTATTTTTTAACAGGGGGGATGGCCCAATGGTCACTGACACTACTCTATAGAGTCTATAGGGGGATGGCAGGTTAACAAGGGGGAGGCATTCTGGTCATTTTGCTAACAAGGGGAATGGCATCCCCCCCATCCCCCTACAAATCGCCTAGTATATGTACCAGTCTTTTATGCAGGCCAATTGAGGAGTGGAGGACCTGATTTTTACGGAGTCCAGGTTAAGGCTTATCTCTCTCATGTTTGTGATTTCTACATTGCTGGTGTGAATAATCGCTCCCATTTTAAAGTTGTCGTCATGGTAATAACTCCACAGGCACACCTGTAGGGGTCGTTTTCTGATGGTAACAGATGGGAGCTGACGACATAAGTGACCTCTCATTTATCATTTATCACCTAGTCTTCTGTCATCTGTTTGTTCTGGTTATTCTGATGGAAAATCTTAGAAGAATACGGTGAAGACCGTTAAGAAGTGTGGTCGTAAGTGGAGACCGTAGAAGATTCACTTTTGTTAAAATCAGTGGAATCTCTCAATGCTTTTTTTCTGGAATTTCCAAATTTCATGCTAGCGTTCTGCAGCAACACATTCCTGCAGTTAACAGAAACGTGCAGCCATTGGGTACATTCCACGCTCCAAAGCTCACAGCTCGATCTCTGTTTTATCAGTGCATTTTCATGTTCACTGCAGCAGGAGTGCCAGAGCACTGGAGTATGAGCTCGCTCCATTGTGTTTCCATCCTTGTTTGCATACCAAGCGGTTTCAAAGTTATACGTCAAATTGATGAGGTCATTCCTACCTCATCTGTTTATGGCTCCGTTCTATTCATAATTTAAATTTCATTTAATTATTATAGCAAATCTCCCCCTGCTTTCAAGCATTAATTATGGTTTTTAAATGTAGAAAGTTTGCATGTCATCTAATAGTGCTGTAGTAGTGCCTTTTTGTCAAAAGATTTAAGCAGGTAAATTTTGGTTACTTTAGCAAAATCTGTACAAAAAAAAAAAAGTGTATGTTTTCATTAAAAACGGTTTCAAAAAGTCCATAAATTCATTCAGTTTTAGCCCTCTGTCTTCTCTTGAACCAGTGTCTGACACTTCAGATTTTGACATTTAAGTGTTTGCTCACTGTCTCCTTCAAGGACAAGACGTTTACTTGCACACTCTTCATGCCCTTTGATGTGTTCGAGAAGATCACCACAGGCGATGAGGTCATCAAGTTCTTTGAGGAGAACTTTCCAGATGCCATCCCTCTCCTGGGAGTGTAAGTAATGTTTAAGCTCTCTCTCTCACACTCTCTCTCACTCTCTCTCCTTTCTTCCCTGTTTCTGCTCCGTGAGTTACCAAGATGACACATGGAGTTGTCTGCTATGAAGTGTGAAATTACCACTCGCAGGTATATGCTCCACAACAGTGAACTGTTTAACTCTCAGTGAATTGTACACTGCAGGTACAGATACCACAGTGGCACTGTAGTGACTAGCGAAGTGTGTTATTTGATTGATTTCCCAAAGGAGTGAATTGATATGAATGATGCTCAGAAGAGCAGGTGAACAGGCTGTTTGGTTTTGAATGTTTGATGATGAAACCCATCTGTGAGATATTTTGATTTCATCTCCCTTGATTCAATAAAACGTAGGTTACCTCAGTATGCTGTCTCAAGCCCATCTAGCCATAGTTTTCTAAAAATTCGTTTTGTAAAATTTGCAATAGGGAGCAAGAGTGTAGAATTATATTCAAATATAAACTGATGTATTCAGAAATAGAGGACCTAAACCTATATGATTTAAAAATGCTGTTTGGAAACTTTGCAAATGCCGAGCTGCAGAAAACCTTCCAGACACATCTGCCATATCCACTGCCCTGTACTGATACACTGGTTGCGTCATTGTAGGGACTGGTGAAATTACAGGGAATTGTCATTTTCAATTTTGGAGAAGAATGGGGTTAAAATACACAAAAATATAAATATTAAATATTAAGTCTTTTGATGTGTTCCCTGTACTCAGGTGCAGGGGTGTTCATTAAGAAACTAGACCAAGCACCGTAAACTGATTCAAGTCAAATAGTTTCTAAATGGCACCTGGAGATGGACCTTTTTAAAGTTTAGAAACACTAAGGGACTCGTTAACATACTCATTAAGGGACTTAATGCCAGTAACAGATTTACTAGAACATATTTTGTCTATTATGAGAAATATGACATTAGAATAGATCTGATTCAGCTCAGCCTTTGGAATATGACTTAGAGGTGTCACTAGCGGTGAAAGACCATAAAAAGCCCTCTGGCTGTGCACATTTGAATGAACAAACCAAAAGGTTCTTCTGACAAATCAAAAATGTGATACATTTAATAAGCCCCAGGGGGGAGAAAAAAACCAAGCCGTCATAAACCTCTTTGGTTTTCAGTTTTTTTCTAAAATATTTCTGCACTGTGTTCTGAAACAAAGAACGGTTAATTATACACTTCTTTTATCTCCAAAAACTGTGGGACAGAGTGAGACTTGGAAGTGAAATTGTAGTTTGAAACAGGTTGTTCTCATTGGCAGCATTATAAAACGGGATAACCAAAGAGACGTTGTGTGTTTGTAAAGGAAGGCATGGTTCAGGGAAGGTTTTGTGTCTCCTCACTGCTGTATTTCTCTGTGCTGTTTTCCAGTGATGCTCTGAAGCGAGATTATTTCCGAATCCCCGCCCAGGCCATGGTCTCCATCAAATGCTCACCCTATCACCTGGGAGACAAGTGTGTTATTATGGGGGATGCAGCACATGCCATTGTGCCTTTCTATGGACAAGGAATGAATGCGGTGAGAGAGAGAGAGAGACAGAGACAGTGCTTGTAGAGAGATACTGATGATGGAGGGAATAGAACAGAGAATATTTCCTTTCTGAACTCTCTGTTTCAAATTTCAGAAGGAAAAGAATGTTAAGATGATAGTCGTGTCTGAATATGAGAGAGAGCAAAAGTAGAAAGTGCAGTGTGTGAATGAGTCTGCCCTCTGGACATGGGTGTAATGTTTCCACTGGTTATCTCTCTACATTAGAAAGGAAATAAATATATATATTTATACCTGTATTTACACACTGATATATTCATTACATGAGTGAGCATGTTTAACACGTGTCTGTGTAGTTTACCAAAAAGGCTTCTACAGGAACTAGTGTTCTTTTAAATCTAACTCCAAAATGTATTTATTTATGTATTATGTACTTTCCAGTCTGTGTAAATCAAACTAACTGTTCTCTTAATGTTGCAACTTTACAGTAATGGTCTTAGAGCAGCTTGACTCAAATCATGTAAAATCTTTCATCTACTGTTTTCAGGGGTTTGAAGATTGCCTTGTTTTTGATGAAATAATGAATCAGTTCAGTGAAGACTTTGGTAAGTTTCTCTTGACTGCAGTAAGAAATTACAGTGGTCTATTCTCTCCCTCTTCCTTACTGTCATAGAAGTACCCTACAGCTGAGAAGAGGCCTTACCATGCACGTTCTCGCACCGAGTATAAATTCAGCCTTTTATTGCTGTCAGTCCTCTGTCTTCTGCAGTGAAATTAATTCGTTTTGTAACTTTGTAACTGTTTTTCCACTTTAGTACTGTCAAAATATAACCAACTTGTAAAAGTTCATAAAAAAGTTCAAGCAGGCTTTAATGACTGTGTGTTTTTTTGTAAAAAGTCATGAAAGGTCTATAAAGGTTTTTTGCTGACTGTTTTTTGTAAGGGGTTACAGTCGTTCTAAAACAGGTTTTGTTGACCGTCATTTGTAAAGGTCTATGAAAGGTTGCTGATTGGTGGTTGTAAAGGGTTATAACAGATCTAAAAAAGGTTTCGCTCACCGTTTTTTGCGTTGTCTCTGTAGATGATTGATTTGATTGAGACAGTTGCATTTATGCGAATGCTGCCGTCTATGTGACTGAGGCGTGCTTGTTTTTTGACCTGTAGGTGCTGTGCTGGAAGAGTACACAAGAATCAGAGTCCCAGACGACCATGCCATTGCAGACCTCGCCATGTACAACTACATAGAGGTACCACAGTTTCCAAAAACAAACCCTCTAACCCCATTACTACAGAATGAGGCATCTTTAACTGAGAAAGTACAATTACTGTAATATGGTGCATTAAGTATCAATCCTGCTTCAAGACTAAAGCCCTGTCTAATGCTATTGAACTTAATTGCAGTGTAATTTGGTCTGTGTAGTGCTTTTGACTCTAGATATTGCCACACAGCAGCTATACAAAATCTTGGGTATGAGACATTCGGTGAGCACTTCTCAGAACTCAGTAAGTGGGAGACAATTCTCTTTTCGCTGGCACCGGGGCAGTCCACGTAGTCATTTAATCAGGCTACTTTTTGTTAAAAGCAAAGTGTTCGCACGGTGGTATTTGTCTATAAATGCAGACATTCGGTGCACCCTGTTTCTCTCAAACTCCTAGGTCTGGCAGTTCATGTACAGGACAGTATCAGTCAGTAGGCACAGTGATCATGTCTCTATTGTGTAGACAGAATCATCTGAAGCACACTGGTTTTGCAGTGCGGGTGCCTGTGCTACTGTCCCCATGACAAAAGGGCAGAATGTTTTCTGTCGGTGGATGAAAAGGGACCATTCCTGTCAAGCACAGAACAATGTACAACTGGTTTCTCATTGGATTGGAAGAGAAGATCTCTCCTTTCTTGTTCATTCGCTCTCTCACAATGGCTATAATTGCCACAAGTGCCACGTCTTCTTTGCCAGCCGCAGATCAAACGTGACGGCTGGAGAGCTATCAGAGGGAGGCTTCATCAGAGCACCTGATTATGCTGCTAATTTTAGCTCCTCACGATCTTCTCACATGAACAAACCTAACGCACGAGGGACAATACTAATATTCTCGGATGCTGCTCATATTCATGCAGTGAATAACTGAGGAACTGATATAACTGTTACTGTGTTTGATAACGTTTAACAATTCATTTTATTCGTGTGTTTGTCTGTGTCTATCTCAGATGCGAGCACATGTCAATTCCAGATGGTTCATCTTCCGGAAATACCTAGACGACATGCTTCACTTTGTTATGCCAAAAACCATCGTTCCTCTATACACAATGGTAAATTGCTTTTGGTTGTTTTTAGCGCTATCTGAATTACTGAGGGACATTTTCTCACTGATCTGTTTCTGCCTTTTTTTTAAGGTCACATTCAGCAGAACACGTTACCATGAAGTAGTGAAACGCTGGCATTGGCAGGATAAGGTGAGCAAAACCATTCAGGAGAGAGAGTGACAGAGAGAGAGGGAGAGAGAGAAATGCAGTTGTATTTGTTCTGTCACCATTTTCATAATAGAGGCCCATTACACGATACCTGCTGCAGTTATTCATTGTGTGTATATGAGTGTTTTTGTGGTCAGTGAGTGATAACAAAAGATAATTGTAACAGAGGAAATGAGAATTGTGATGTTTCTGTCAGCTAAATTGGTCTGTCGCACGAAGCCAGTGTCTCTGGCAATGATTCTGAGCTTTATCTGCAGCACTATGCCCATGTATATGGCAATGTTTCTGATTGGCTGAGAGCCTGCGCTCTGATTGCTTCTGTCAAGTCTCACTCAAAGACCTTGATTGATGAGGGGGAGGGAACATCAAGGCCTTGGCCAAGGCTCTGCAACCTTGCATGACACTCGATTAGTCACAGCTTTGACAAAATACCCCTCAGCCTTCGAGCACACACGCACTATGTCTTCATAAAAGCCTTTCAATATCATTACAGACATCTTCCACCGCACGACAAGGATACGCGATTTCTGCATAATGACTTAACAACAAGGGCTTGTGAATTTAAAAAAAAAAAACTAATTTAGACACAAATGTTTCTCATGAGAAGTTGAAGATTGAAGTTACAACTCATTGCAGTTCATTAGGGCTGGGTATAAATGTCAGAGACAGTTATGTTCTGAAACTCATAAAATTCAGCAGTTTGTGATGTTCTGCTCTACAGTGCAACATCACTGTCATTTGTTAATCAAACATCAGACAATGATCCTTTTTATTTTTAACGAGCACAAAGGTGTAATGTTGCAGCTTTAAAATGCATTGTGCACACATAATTTCAGTGATGATTTCCTAAATGAACTCACAATTTATTTTAGAGTTGATAATGTTGAATTATTGACAGTCTGCATGACGTCTTGTTTGGAGTATTGTTTAGTAATGTTGGCAGGTCATAGGTCCCTAATTGGCTTTGAGCTCTGGTACTATGAAAGCTGCTCTTGACCAAGGGCACATGAGACAATGCAGAGCTCTATTGATGTTTCCATTACACAGACAGCGTTTAAGAGTTTCATCCATACGTCACTATGATCGATACGAAATGAGACTGATGTAAAAGAGGAAAATACTACTTTGTACAAAATTCGTTTGCTGGAAACTACATTTATGTTATTGATACTAAGTTTATCACTGTTGTTGCTTTTTTTTTTAATCATTGTGTCTGTTAATATTTTAGTTGCTCTCGTAGAAGGGTTGATGAAGCATCATAATAAACTGTCTTTATTCTCCTGCAGGCGATCACCAATGGCCTGTGGTTTTGTGGGATAATGGGTCTTGCTGGAGGTTCCTATCTTCTCTTCAAATACCCTCCAAAGATCCCTGACATCTCAGTGGAGCAGCTACAGAGCCGCATCATGGGTCTCAAATGGTTCTGAAAACCAAAATTAGACACAAGAGCCTGCCCCCAATACCTTGAAGAATTGTGAAAATCAATTAAAGTCCAACTGTAATCCAGATTTGACCTGTGTATTAGATAAGGCTTTGATTTAGCTCCATGGCCATGGATTATGTTTTGTCAAAGTATTGACCAGACCTCTTTTCCTGTAATTATAGCAGAGGCTAATTCGACATTAACAGGTCCTTAGAGAAACACTTACTCTTTGTGTGATAAATGTGTCAACCATTCGGCAGATAGAATGTCTTTTTGCGGTGGTGTGGGTGTTTGTTAACAATATGCCTTGATTGCAGACAGCACTGGATGGAGCGTCTTATTCAGAGGAAGAGGAACTGATGACTTTGACTGTTAATTTTTCATTAGTAAGCTCCATCTCTGTTCTCAACAGTTTCCTGTATTATAATGAAATTAATTTTTATAATCAACCTCTGATGTCGGTTATTCTTTAATAATACAACATGAACAACGTACAGTGTAATAAAATCTTACGACAGCATGGGTCTTAATTAACTGTTTCTTAATGAACAGGGTGGCAACTCAGTCTCAATCCAGTCTCAGATTTTGAGAATTCCCTGTGAAAATGTGTGCATCTGTTGCTTATTATCTTTAGTTATTGTATAAGCTACAAATTCCTTTGAATAAGTCGGAATATGGCATTCCTCAAGCGCCATATTGCATTGTTCTGTACATTAATGCAGATGTTTACCTTGTGTCACATCTGGAACTATTACAAGACTTATCTGCCTCTGATCGTTGTGGTTTCTCTGTAACGTGTTTTTCTATAGATGGGAATTTACTACTGTTTTTACTGTTTACATTTTGAAATTCCAAAAGTATGTCAATGTATGACTTCCTTTGGGGCAATGATATACAGTAACCAAATTACATACTGTGAGAAAGACATTCCACTCTCAAGTAATGAGTCTTTAGTATGTGTTTTTAAAACATTTAAAAAATTTCAGTGTCCAAAATATCCAAAACCAGTAAATCTAAACAAGGTCATTGAGTGCATTTGTATGTAATTGCAGATTTTTTTTTGGATGAAACATACAAAAAACTGATTTGATCAAAACATAATCCTGAGGTACCAACAAAATTAAGTATTAATTAGCTCACATGTGAAAAGCATGAAGTTCCCCTTCAGTGGACACGAACAGGTGCTACTTCAGCTAAATTAACTTCTTATCTAAATATGGTAATCTGCATTCATTACAATTAACCTCTTTACAGAGCTAGTGACCTTGAAGAACAGCTAATATTTGCAAGTGTTAACTAATGTTAGCAAACATCCTCTGTAATTCTAACTATATATATATATATATATATATATATATATATATATATATATATATATATATATTTTTTTTTTTAAAAAGGCGTTTTGAATCTGACATAGCCTGCAGTGACTGTTGAGAAAGAATATGCTTAGGTAGAAACATAAGCCTTCCGGAAAAGTCATGAGTTCTTGTTCGCTGTATCCTGCTCCCGCTCTTTTAAACTCTGAATGATACAGGGAGGTTATTTCACACTAGCTGATAACAGAAATTAAAAGTATGAGTCATAGAATTTATGTGAAAATAAGGTCTTTTTATTGGCTCTGTACATGGAGGGTTTCGCCTGGAGAAGTCTTCTTCATCACACCACACAGCTGTGCACTAAACCAAACACAAAACTCATTTTCTGTGATGTACTGTTTATACCTCTCTGCAGTATGGGAGCATACGCAAATACTGAATGTTACAGTAAGTAAACTGAAAAAGAGCTTTGAAATGAAGTTTAGGAAGAAATATATAACATAGAAATATGTTCATAAAAAGAGATTCATTGGACTGACAGTAACGATAAGCATGTAGCACCACTCGCCCAAAATGTGAGTTCAGTCCTTATAAAATGTGTTGATACATTCAGTTTCTGGACACACAAGTCAAGGAACAGTTTGCTCTGCTTCGGCAGTGCCATTAAATAGTGACTGTCCCTACCTAAAGGGCATAGGATTAGAGACTGTGCATAGAGCACTGCTCTTCATTGCCATGGAAAATCATTTTGAAAAAAAAAATAACGTCTTGGCTTTCCCCGAGGTGTTCTGCAGAAAGAATCAACACAGTAAGTGTCACCATGGCAACGGGGTGTCCTTAAGGGTCAAAGAGGTCGCACCTGGATGATGTTGATCTCTGTGTCGTTGCTGCACTTGGACGTGAAGTCCAGTGGGTGTGTGTCATTACTGGCGATGATGAAGACGATAGAGGAAGAGCTGAAGGTCACCCTCTTCTTTGGCCTGTCAGCTCTGCTCTCTGACATCACAATAGGGCGAATCGGGCGTTCTGCACGGGCAAGGGGGCGGTCCTTAATACTGCGCTGCAGACGAGCCAGACGAGAACACAGCAACTGCAAGAGACTGCGGCGAAACTGTGCGTGAGGGGGAAAGACAGAGAGACAGCAAGAGACGGCGTGAAGCATCAGATCATAAATCCCTGAAACAGCATTAAGAAGCTTTTACTGAGAGCAGAGACTTAAAGAACATTTCATTTGTTGTTCCATCAGTACCTAATCATTCACAATAGCAATTCCCCTTCAGTAAGGATTTATGCAAATGAAAGAATATTAAACAAGAAAGAAAGAAAGAGAAAAAAGGGGGTGCAGTCTGTGCTGAGTAACAGTATTTACCTTCCTGCTCATGAAAATGTAGATGAGGGGGTTGTAGGCAGTACTGGACTTGGCGAAGAATGAGGGGATAATGGCGACAGTCGGAGTGACCACACTCTTCCTCCCGAACGCTTCGATCATGGATACCACGGCATACGGCGTCCAGCACACCAGGAAACAGGAAATCATCAGCAGGAACATGACCGCCACCTTCTTCTCATAGCGCAGGATTTTAATGATCTGAACCGTCTGCAGGTCCTGGATAGAACGGAGCTGTAAACAGAAAAGATTTTCAATTCAATTCACTTCAGTTCAACTGAGTTCCTTTCAACAGAAATGAATTCATTTTAGTTCAAGTGAACACAGTACAGTTAAATTCAGACTCAGTTCAAAAGGGCTCTATCTGTGTAACATAAGGGCACTGACATTATAGCATTTTGAAATTGTCTAAGATTAGAACAAAGAACCTTTGAGATGAATCAGTCTCACAGGATTTGTAGGAGGCAATCATGCCCCGGCTGGCACCCGACAAAAAACCTTAGAGGTGTTAGAGGAGTCAATCTATTCTAGTGGACACAAGGACAGAGGAGGCTATGGAGAGGCTGTAAGAGCTTAATCTCCTAAAACTACCCGTGAAAGGACGATGAAAGTGACACGGAGCCTGTAAAAGCAGGGACATTTCTATCACCACTGAAAGAAAATTTATTTTGATCCTACCCTTTACTAATAATCCAGAAAGCCTACAGAAGTCTTTAACAACTATGCTAGTACATTGTGATTACATATAATACATGTTTGCAGTATGTGCACTGAAAACGTCTTATTACTATGTAATACAAAGTTGAACTGTAGGAAGATATCCATGAGGACAACACAATATACTTAACTGTGGTTAATTGTGAATATACACAAAAGGACTTCATTCCTTATTTCTTATACAAGAAAAGAAAAGATTTCTTTCTAGGTCATAGTGGGAAATACAATTCATATCATTCTCAGACAGAAAATCAATCATAATTATTTGGTAAAGTGTTTGAGCATTCTTCAGTTCATTGTTAAAAGACAAATGTGAAAACCATCTGTAATGTACGCTTTGCTTTTGAGGTTTCTGAAAAGAATCTGAATTCTTTGTGCTAAGTATTCCACTGAAGTGCACTCAGCTGCAAAGAGAAACTCTTCAAAGACTTATTCATCCAGCTCAAATTCACCTTAAACTTTTTGCCAATTACTGCCTGCACTAAAGCATCAAAGACAGCACATCTGAAGTCTGGGGTTACTGAAGGTCAGCGGGCAAAAAAAATTTGCTGTGTCAGTACAATCCATCCTGAATTTACCAGTGTTTAAACTGCCGCAGAATCTGGAACGGAACTAGGTCACCACTAGGGGTCAGAGTGATGTTTTGTTAGGTGACCGGGACTCAGTGTGTGACAATTTAAAATTACTTGATGGTTTCCCACCTTTGTTTTAGGCATAGAGAGGAGTAACTTTACAATGTTGTGTTATAGTCATTAGGCCTGAAATATTATTTGCATTGAGTGTCCTATTAGGTCTATAATACTTTGACTGCCATTATCTTCCCTGGCTTTGAATACCTTACAGAACTGACTGGATAACATTGAGAAAATTGCTATAATTTTACCTCGTTGTACTTTTTTCAATCATTGATTCCATCATTCATGCATCCATCCACCCTTCTATCCATCCAGTCATTTATTCATTTGATCAAAACTCAAAGAATTACTATCTTGTTCAGATTACCACAAACATTCACTTATTCATGACACAAATTTGCTACATCATCCCTACAAATCAGAGAACTAGAAGTCTGAAACAGTTTTACTCTGAGAATGATCAAGCATCAGTAACAGAGTCAAAGACAATGCTTCACTGGTTCTGAATGTCAGCATATTCAGTATATTTTCTAATTGCCATTTTGACTGTTTGAGGAGTACACATTTCCTTCATAAACTGATGAATATTCCTGAAAAATGTGGGAAAGACTGAAGAATTTTCTGCTGTCGCTTCTTGGTTTGAAGAGTGTAGTGTGTGTATGTGCACTTGTTCCAGTTGCATGTGTACGTGTTCGTGCGTGCGTGCGTGTATGTGTGTGTGTGTCTGTGTGTGGCAGGTGAGTCTCCGGTGATGTGAAGCTGGTCCTGTAACTGGGGAATGGTGGTATAAGGGAAACTGGTAAACTAAGCAGAAGTAATAACTTTCTTCATTGGGTCATAAATAGTTTATGAAACACAGCTGGTCAAAACAAATACACATTTGGGTCAAACGTACACACGTACACACACGTACACACAAACACACACCCACACACACACACACGCACACGCACACGCATGCACGCACCCATTCCCATCCTCAAAATCATCTTGTCATGTTGTGTGCTTGGGGCTGTATGGCTACACAGCTCCATGAAAAGCCTAGGCTATTTATGTACCCCTTTATTTATTTATGTACACCAAGCACACAAACATGCCCTTTCAGCAACACAGGTGCCTTTAGCGGCTTTGATTTGGCCTGCACAGAAGTGTAAATAAGGATGTTATGACTGGGTGGTTAAATGAAAGAGAGCGCGGAAGAGTGAGAAACAACTGACAAACGAACACTGAAGACAACAGAGAGAAGACAACAGCTTTGTGACGTAGGAAAACGAGACAGAAAATTAGGAGGTAAAGATAATCTTAAAATATGAGAGACATATGAGAAAAGTAAAACTGAATTTCGATCCAAATATCAATCTGGGCAGGAATCTGAATCTGAATTTGAATTTGAATGAATATGAACTTCAATCAGAACCCAAAAATGCATCTGCATTAGTAAGATGAACCTAAGTCTAAATTTGACTTTAAAATACTGCATCCCTAAGTGAGAGGAATGTGTCAGTTCTTACCATGCGTACAGTGTACAGGATGTTCCCATAGCAATAGGCCATGATGCCGACAGGAACGAAAAAACAGGCTAGGAGGAAGAAGAGGATGAAGGATGCATCGTTTGGGTCTTTTGATGCCCAGTCAAGTGAGCAGCCCAGTCCATGGACCTCCAGAGTGTAGCGGTTCCAACCCAGCAGTGGAGCACCTGTCCAGGCCAGGGAGTAGAGCCAGATATGGGTGATGGCTCTCCAGGCCCAAGGGAAGTCAACAACCTGGGCATGGACCACCCGGATGTAGCGCTCATATGCCAGGGCACAGAGGGTCATGATGGACACAATACCTAAAGTATCCAAGAGAAGAGAAGAGAAGAGAAGAGAAGAGAAGAGAAACAGTAAAGTATATGCAAACAACATAGTGGTGCTTCCTCACTCTCTCTTATTATTTTTTTCTTTGTATCTGTCATGAGATGTGTGAGATGCAGTGCGTGGACAGTCAGCCCACTGTCACTAAATCAATTAAGAAGCTGGGCTTGCACAAATTACCACTGCCAGGTTCACTTCACTCTCACACACACACACACACACACACAAACACACAGAGCGTCTGACTATTCTCAGCAGGTTAGAGGAGTATTGACACGCTGAACCAATTACCCAGTTTTAACGTTGCTGCAGTGACAGCATTGCACTGTTGGCAAGGTGATCATGGAATGTTTAACTGGGCTAATCATGTCAGCGTGAGGTGCACAGGGCTGAGAATGTGTCTTGATCATTTACATCGCTAGGCAGATTTCAACCTGAAATCCACCTTCATGACTAATCTTATCGTCTAGAGCATGAGACTTTGTAAGACATGAAGCGACACAAGTGTTTATTACACGTTTTGAGTTACTTTGCAGAATGCTTTAAAAGAAAAACTTATAAACAGATTGTGTTGTGATATACAAGTTGACCACAGTGATTACTCTGCATTTGTCAAACATTTTTATCTTTTGATTTGGTTTGCTCTGGAAGAGTTTTTCATTTATTTAACTGGATTTTTATTCAGTTGATTTAAAACTGAATACTGACTTCATTTTATTCATCACTGTCTATCAGATCACACGCAATGCTAATGTCATGTAGACGCTCTCTCATACAGGAATAATAATATGCAAAGGCGCTAACAAATCTCAAGATATGACACAGATGGAATATTCCATCTCCATCTTTTCATGCACAACAGACGCATGGGAGATGGTATGAAGTTGTAACTCTGTGTTGACTGCATAAGTCAACTGCTCTGACCTTGAGTGCGGTCCAGAAAACACTGCAGTAGCGACCGTCTATGGCACTGTAACTCACCAAGTCACTTCGTTGAAATATGAACTTAAAAATGAACATAAAACCTGGTTTGGTTAATAAACCACAAAAAAAAAAAAAAAAAAAAAAAATCACAGCTATGTTGTATTTGATTCGATATGATACTGAGGTATTTACTTATAAAAGTCATTATTGTCAGCCTCAGTGCCTTTTTCAACCAAACGGCGGCAAACGTCGCTCTGGCGATTTCCATATAAATGCACAATGGACAGAGGAGAGGGCGATAAGTCAAAGGCGATGCCAGAGCTCAGTGTGATAAAATAGGGGGAAAGTGACCAATAAGATATGAATTTGTCAAGGGCAGCGAACTAACAGTTGCAGTGACAGTATTGCAACCTCTGTATACGTTCATCAGTTTACGTTCAATTTATTCATTTTTCGCCGAGAAAGAAAGAAAAAATGTGCTAAATTATGATAACATTTCTGTACAACTTGAACTCAGCTGAGCTGCTAAATCTATTATAGTGTGATCACCGATATGAACCACTGATTTTTAAAACGCTGACAGCACGGAGCCTCCTGCGTGCGTGGAAATAGGCAAAGTACATGCATTCAAGCAGATTAAATAAATGTATGAAAAAAGTATTTCAAGTATTACAAAAAAAACTTTAGGGTTGCTCCAACCCATTTTAGTAATGTAAAATTGTCCTGGGAATCCCCTGTCAAACTGAAACACGAATCGGAGTCACTTTAATGGATCGCATTACGCGCGAAGTGGGGTTCGGGAACTAAGGAAACCTGGTCATTACTTTCGCTTTTCGCCTTTTCCCTTAAAGTCCTAGCTTTGGCCTTAAACAGATTATTTACGTTCATGTTACTAACTGCATGAAATATGGAAGATGCATTAATCAGCCTGCAAATAAACCAGGGCAACCGATCATTTTCATGCGCAAGAGGTAAACATCATCACGACTAAAGTCACTCGTTAACGTCAACACAAACAATGCGCCAGTTTACCACAAATGTAAAACTTGTAACAGTTTGAGATCAAGTTTTTGAGATTAAACCTTTAAATCGTTAAAGCCAATTATCCAGTAATACAGCTGGCTGTAAAATAATGAATATCTTTTGAAATATACAAAATACCTTAGGTATTTTTCTGAATTTGTGTACGTACTTCGCAGTAATACAAAAATATAACTAACCAAATAAACTGTTGCTGAATCCATCCCAAACGCATGTCGCCGAGTTCCAAATCCACCCTCCTTTTATACAGGAGATGAAGGTGAAATTAATTCCTATTAGGGAAACCAGTAAATCACTTATGCTTATGTTCACCAGTAATAAATTAGTGGGCGTCCGCAGTCTCTTGAATCTGTAGTATAAAACAATGACGATGACATTGTTGCAAAAACCAAACACTCCAATCGTTCCAATTGTGAAGGCAAGAAGTTTGTAGGTTGCA
Source organism: Chanos chanos (assembly GCF_902362185.1). Taxonomy (NCBI): domain Eukaryota; kingdom Metazoa; phylum Chordata; class Actinopteri; order Gonorynchiformes; family Chanidae; genus Chanos; species Chanos chanos. The sequence continues at coordinate 40,726,120 of NC_044498.1, read as the reverse complement.
GCTGCAAAAAGATAATTTTCTTCCTTTGGCTGAGTCTCAGTTTCATTCACAGGATTCATTGCGTGTGTAACTTCACTTCCAACATTGTGCAGAGCATGGTCACTGTGCGGACAGCACGCTCATAACAGCGTGGGTGAACTGTGGTCTGCGATGCTTCAGGATCTCCGCTGCTGCTGTAATCCGATTAGGCATGCGCCTGCGGACGGTAGAAATTAGGGCAATTTAATGAAGGGCTATGGAGTTTCAGATCAGTGTGCCAGCACTATTAAGTTCTCCACGCAGTCGTCATATGTCACGTGATGCAATTTTCTGTCCATCATGGTTCTGAAGGGACGCACGTGGGAGCCAGTTGCCAGCTGCGGAATCTGTACCTCAGATATTTCCAGTGCAAGGGCTGTTTTGCAGTTTATAAAGGGCACTAAATTTTCTATTCCTGCCTCATCACTATAACAACAGAATCATGAAATGTAGAGCCTGTGTTATTTGTCTGTTTGTTTGTTTATGACAGGTGGCATTCTGGTGCTGCTCTTCCATTTAATCAAAAAAAAACATGCTTATCATTTGTCAGGTAAAATAGATCTATATCTTGCACATGACTCAGTCTGATGCTGAGTGTGATGTCTGTGTTTATTCATGGGATAATTGTGGGTCATTGTTATAAACAAGACACTTTAGAGAGTCATTTGCTGGGCTTCGGTACACTGAGTACCTCAGTGTCATTTGCGCAAACACCAGTGACACATCTCCTCCCAGTTACCAGTCCTATTTTGGTATGGTAATCCTGCCATACTGTTTTCTGAGATATGTTGAAAGAGGGGTCTGAGTTATAGTTATTCACATACTCTTTGCTAGATTGATAGAAACAGTATTGGTTAGTATTAAGATTATATTATAATGACTCTTGTTCTTCCCTATCTCCAAAATTCCTGTCACTTTAAGGGGCAAAGAATGATTTCTGAAACACATCTTATTCTTTGATTTATCTAATGAATTCTCTTTCATGGAAATGCCTGTGATTTGTGTCATCATTCTGTCTTAACAAATGAAACTATTATGCCTTAGATGTTCAAATCTCAGATATTTAAAAGTCTTCTAAACTTACATCTCTAGATTTAATCCCTCCAGAATTTATAAGCAGAACTTGTCTTTGTGTCGTTGCATACCAGTACAATGGGTCACCAGTGTGACTGACAGCCAGTATCTCAACCCATGCCATTTACTGTATATGACTTCAGATCATCTCCTCACATCAGCTCCTTTCAATTATGTCCATTTGTTAGGCAATGCTGAGTAACTCAGATAATAGATATTTCAGTTCAACTGAAACCCAATACAGACATGTAATATGAACAGAATAAAAAGATATGAAAAATGAGTTGCATGCACTTTTGGTTAAGTGATTTTTCTGTACCGTAGGCAGCCAGTGTGAAAATTCAGAAAAATCTGTGTAATCATTTGACAGAATGTTTCCTTTGTGCACAATTTGTATAATGAATAATAAGTTGCTTTCGCAGTAAAAACCTGACATTTTGATTTAATGTCTCCTACTTGCCTACCATCAGTCAACACTCAATGAGGTGACTTGTAATGTATTTAGATACAGTTAAGAGTTACGGCATATTCCCTCAGCTACACTTAAATATTCACATCTGTATTTGCCACAAGACTACATGTAAACAGTTCTGCATCTGATGCACAAGTGGTGACGGAAAGGTTAGAATCTACTTAGAGTGCTAATTGACTTTAATGGATGCAACTAAGCATTAAGGCTGAGAATATAAACAGTATTTTAAAGCTCTGCCTTTACTGAACTGACCTCCATTTTCTGTCGATGAATTATGAATATGTAACATCTGTTGTGGTTGTATGTTGCAGCTTTCAGTGCCGAGTTAAGTCGCTTCGCTTAGTTTTAATGCTTTGATTTTCTATTTATGAATGGAGTTGAGACTTGGCGTCAGTGAGGAAAAGTGTCACTTAATAATATAAATATAACCCTCTAATTTTGAAACAGTCTGTGGTTTCTTATGAGACAGAACTGATTGTTACATTTGCATTCTTGAATTTATGATACTTTGGAGATGTGCAGTGCACTAATTTGTAGAGGAAATGAAGCAAACACTGCCCACTGATCTAATCCATAAGGCTCTGTATTTGGCACCACTCGGTGCAGCTATGACCTGACTACAACACTCATGAGAGGATTATTCATAAAACTTATAGACAGACACTGTAGAATGGCTGAGAAGCCAAAAAGCCCTCATTTATTGTAATTGCTGAGAGAGAGAGAGAGAGAGGGAGAGAGAGAGAGAGAGAGAGAGAGACTAGATTTTTTATGTTCAAATTTAGTCCTTATTCACTTCACTCCTAAGCTTATATATATCTTTCCACACAACCAAAATGAATCCTGTGCCAGTGTTCTGTGGGTCTTTAGATAGAGCTCTGCACATTGTTTTTGCTTATGGAATGATTCTTAAGAGACTGACACTGGGTTTGAAGTAAAGTTAGGGTTAGGGTTAGGTTCACAGTTGGACCCAGTCTTACATTAGAACAGTCTTGATGTCATAACACACCAATGCACTGTTGCACTGTCCAATCAAAACACTCAGAGGCCAAGACCTCCCCAGCAACTTCTATTGATTTAACCAATAGTTTCTTCTCCACACATTCTGCATCACTGAGGTGGAAAATGTTTTCCAAAATACAGCAACACACACAAACAGACACACACACACACACACACACACACACACACACACACACACACACACACCGGCACACACACACATTTCTTCAGTTACATTGCCCTGTGGAAAGTATCTTCTTTGTTGCACTGTGTTATAGCATAGATTTCCACACTGACCTACATTCTCAACAACTTTGATACAAGACAAATAAAATGTTACAACTGACAAATGAATTCAAAGCAATTTTCCTAGTTGATGTCTTGATGAGCATGATGGCTCAGTGGGTAGGTCTGTTGCCTCACAGCAATAAGGTCCCGGGTTCAGTTCCTGGCCGGTTTCCGGATTTCTCCCACAGTCCAAAGACATGTCAGTCAGGTGAATTGGAAATACTGAATTGTCCTTAGGTGTGAATGTGTGTGTCTCTGTGTCTGCCCTGTGATGGACTGGCGACCTGTCCAGGGTCTTAAGGTGTTTTGCCAATTGGACACTGTGATAGGCGATAGGCTCCAGACCCCCCCCCCCCCCCCCAATCCTAATTAGGATAAGCGGCTTAGAAAATGAATGAATGAATGAACATCAAAAAATCAGATGAGTTGTCTTCAAAGTCTTAAGCAAGACTACTGCATTCATAAACTACTAACAGGCTTCATTCAGGGCTAATTAGAATGAAACTAGAACTATTATTGAATGAAAGCATATAACGTTTTAAACGTCTCCCAGACTCCATAACTGTGAGTGTCTAGAAACCGAACAAGTTAAGAAAAATAGATTTAAACTGGAGTGTATCTGTTGGAAAAATGTTTCAGTCCCAGTGTATTACACCTTAAATGAACAGTGTTTCTGTGACTAAAAACACCAAAGTGTTATTCAAGTGCAGAAACTCTCAGTTCAAAAGTTATTAGTGTTGATATAGTAAGAAATGGCCATAGAGAAATTCCACAACTCTACGGAATCTTAGCACCTCATTCATTTTATCAATATTCTCATGCAGGCCACTGATTCTGTGATTACGATGAAAGGTCTCCTTCCTTGGGTAGATATATTCCAGCCTCAGCCACCAGAACTGGGTCATACTATCCAAGTTTTTTTTTTTTCCTTTCCTGCCTGATCCTCTCTCTCTCTCTCTCTCTCTCTCTCTCTCTCTCTCTCTCTCTCTCTCTCTCTCTCACTCTAATAAGAGGAAGAGCTGCATAGTGGTGCATGTCATTGACTGCTGAATGCAATCTACTTATGAAGCTTCTCTCACTGAATGTTTTTTTTTCTCTTCTTGACCCATCTCTCTCTCTCTCTCTCTCTCTCTCTCTCTCTCTCTCCACCTCTCTATCTCTCTTCTGCTCCATCTTACGCACACACACCCTGCAGACAGTGGGCGGTAAAATAAGATGAAAAACTAATCCTAAGCAATAAATAAATAAATAACTATCCAAAAGAATGGCTCCTATAAAAATTCACACCAGTGTTATACATTAGTAATCCTATGGCTCTCTGTGATAGGTGGTATTGCACTTCATACTAGTGAGAGACTTTAGAAATACACACAAGCTTTGCAAGTCTTTTTCAGGACTGAATTATCTCATTCCATTAAACCATTTGGAGCTCTTTGCTGCTCTGCATCACAGCAGGATTGGTGAAACACCAAAATGATTAGCCAATAAACAACCTCTGGCAATCTTTACACACAGATACACCAAATGGAATGCTATCCGGGCTTCTCAAAACTCTTTTGTGGTTCAAATCCCAATTAGCAGATCTCTACCGAGTTATTAAACACTTCCACAAGCTTCTGGAGGATCAACTTAGACAGTACTTTCCACCTTCATCAACAAAACACCAAATTATTGAATTTCTGATTGAAGAATGTACATACATTCATACAGAGTTTCAGACACATATAAAAATCACTGCAAATGAAAATGTTCAGGAATCTTCAAACACCCAAAGCCCCTTTTAGACAATTTATATGAGTGTTTCCTTTATTTTGACAGTTACAGGTAGAACAGTTTGTTCCAGTCCAAGCAGTGGGTTGAATAGCAGTGAGAAGAGATTAATTCTAATTAATGCTAATGTTATTAATTGCAGGTCAACTTTAAATGATATCAGAACAGCTTTGATACCACATATTCATATCTGTAGCCACACACTCAAATGTTATTCTTCTCTGAGAGCTGCAGTTTACCATTTAGAGGATTAGTTTGTGTGTGTGTGTGTGCGCGTGTGTGCGTGTGCGTGTGCATGTGCATATGGGTGTGTGTGTGTGTGTGTGCGCGTGTGTGCGTGTGTGTGTGCGTGTACATGTGCGTATGGGTGTGTGTGTGTGTGTGTGTGTGTGTGTGAGTGTGTGTCTGTGTGTGTCTGTGTCTTTATGTCTGCTGTCCCCAGGAGTGTCCACTCTGACAGAATGTAAAACATTGACTGGGACAGTAAGAGTGCAGTGTGTGGGCATTAATCTCAGGTGTTTGTCCCACAGACACTTAACATGAGAGCTCTCAAAGCTAAAAAATTCACCTGCTGAGTGTGTGTGTGTGAGTGTGTGTGTGTGTGTGTGTGTGTGTGTGTGTGTGTGTGTGTGTGTGTGTGTGTGTGCGTACGCGCGTGTGTGTGTGACTGTTTCTGTATCTTTTTGTCCAGTGGAATTTGTTGTGCTAATTGTTTATAATGTAGTCCTCCCAGTTCTCTAGCCTTTTGATCTTTCTTTCCGTGAAATGCAACAAATTTAACTCCCATATAATCTAAGCCTGCTCTACAATAAATCCTTTTGCATTCCTTTATTTAGGACCAAGAGAAAATTAAAATGAACAGACTTCATCATAGATTATTGCCACAGGTCTCTGTGTTCAAACATGTCCGTCCATTTGTTCTCAGCCTCATCTCAACAGTTTCTTGGGCACCTGTTGAATCCTTGGATGGCCTCGATCTTAAGACATGTTTTGTTGAACGGGTTTAGGTAATGGAGATTATTCAACAAGCATTTTTCTTTCGGCTGACACCATGACAGCCAAAATTGGGATCCATTTACATCAGCATGTAATGGTGCTCTCAACTGTCAAAATATATGCAAAAATAAAACAAGCCCAGGGCTGTTTTTTACGCCTGTGTGTCTACAGACTGAACATCACAGTAGTGATTCTGAAGGGGAAAAAAATTATGTGTGTGTGTGTGTGTGTGTGTGTGTGTGTTTGACAGCCCTAACTGAGATGCTTTTGCTTCATCTTTGTATTTTCAAATGTTTTTTCAGCTCAACTCGTTCACATAATGATCCCTGGATACAATGATTACACCCAAAATTTAGGTCACAGTTTGCAGGAAACCTGAAAAGATCAAAGAAAAATTCTCTTCTACTGACACACCGTGTCCCTTGGGATTAACTAACCTTTGTGTTATCCAAAAAAAAAAAAGAGGAGATTCTGAGGAGATTCTGATTGACAGATTGAGCAATAGATTCATTTTATTATTGACAAACAAGTACAATGGGTTGGAACTGCAAACTGAGTGGTCAACAGTGGTCCAAGAGCTGCGCTAGTCTCAGTCTAATAGAGCTGGAAAGATTCAACACAAGCTAAACTCCATGAACTACCTTTCATTGTCTAGACTGCCAAATTAGAGCGAGGAGAATTTGTCATATTTAGACATTACAGAGGCATCACATGAAACTCAAACATTTTCACTTTTAGTTGTGATCAATCACTACATTTTTTTAAAACCGTGTACAAATTCCAAGGATGTACGTGTAGTCTTACCTTACACAAAAGACACAAAATTTGTGAAGTAATAAAAATGCTGGAATAAAAAACAATACAGGGATTTTTCTATATGATTTCTTCACAAAAACGCATTTAAATGCGACCAGTTTAAGGGACAAATTTAAACCCTTTATTTTTTAATCTAATTATATTAAATTAAAGCATTTGCACACTTCTATAAAGCATTTGAATAAACATGAGTGAGATTTTTTTTCATTTCAGAAAATCCCAAACATTATTATGTATTTATTTTGTGTGTACGTGTGTGTGTGAGAGAGAGAGAGAGAGAGAGAGAGAGAGAAAAGGAGTAAAACGCAGTAGTTTTCGTCCGTGGTCACGTATTTGTGGTTCTTGTGTGTATGTCTTTCTGCGGCGTCTCTTATGAAGGAACGATACGGAGAGAGTTTGGCTCGCGCTGAGAGACAGGGGAATGTTTCATCAGCCTCTCCTCCAAGCATGTTCTCTCTCCCCTTTGTGCTGTGTGTTTACATCACATTCTCTCTCACCTTTACAGCACACTTTCTCTCGCCTCCACAGGGGCACGTCCTCTGCATTCTCTTTCGTCTTATTCTCTTTGTGAGCTTTGTGATGGATCCTCTCTCACCTTTATGTTGCATTCTGTCTCAGCTTTACACAACATTTTAGCTGTGCTCCCCCCCCCCCCCCCCCTTTAACGCACATTCCCTGTTACCTTCATTGCATTTACACAAAAGCAAATTGGCCACCTTGTCACTGTCAGCTTAGTAAATCTTGCCCCGGGGGGGTGAAAAAAAGAAAGAAAAAAAAAAGAAAAAGGATAAATCACAGACAAAAAGGGACAAACCCATTTAAAGTTCAAATGTAAACCTCCATCTCTACCCCAAAGAATAATAATAATAAAAAAAGAGAACCTGACCTCTGTCTAGTTTGGGTTTCAGAAATCGGATATATTTTGAAAAGCAGACATGAGGTAGCACATCCGCTCCTGCTGCCTGAGGAACACGGAGAGGAGGCTGAATTTTACACTCCAAACATGTGGGCTTAGGATTCTGACATTTACACAGCCCAAAGCTCTCCTTCTTTCCCATGTCTACGGAAATGTTTTGCACTATTTATTTATTTATTTATTTATTTATTTATTTATTTATTTTTGATACTGGGATGCTTTCTCTGCATGATTCCTCAATAAATATTTAATACCTGGGTTTATGAACTTCTGATTGCTGTTGGCTTCATGAATCAAATGTGAAACTCTTCACACTTTACTGAGATATTTTACCAATGCCAGAGACTATCCTGTATTACTATCCTCCATAAACATTACAATGTGTCATACACATTCCTATTTTACCAATGATCCTTAATTATCAGCCTACAGTGCTACATCAATCATTCTGTAAGGAAATGATCTTAATAGAAATAATCACAGAAATGGTACGAGATCTTGGTAATATATTTGGGGGTCAGCCTTTTGTGTAAAGTGCCTAATGATACACGTGACCCATTTTCTCTTGAGAGCTAACCGATGACGTAACCAGCTGGTTAACAAGTAGATCTAAACAGCTGGTTAACCCATTCAGACCTAAGGTCACACCATCATGAATTCAATATTTTCTTGGCTTCTTCTGCTTTTTCCTCTGAGGAGGCTTTACCCATCTTGTTCTCACAGTTCTCCTTAAAGTTATTAAACCATAATAATTCTTAAAATTCTTCAGGTATGCCCTGAGACAGTAAAAGTTACATTTGTTTATAGTGACCCCCCCCCCCCCCACTCCGATTTTTGAATTTGGGCTTACTATTAATAGATTTGTTTCTACAAATCAAGACAGTGTTTGAAATTTGTGGACATTCCAAAAGGTCAAGAAGATATAAAGGTTTTTGTGCCTCTGTTTGTTGGCACTAACAAACCTGCTGTGCAAGATTGACTAAACAATTTGCTTTGTGGTGCATGTGGAGACATGGTGAACTCAAATAACAGGTCAGTTTATGCTGACAACAGTGTTTTGGGGATTTGGAAAAACATCAGTCGGCCTTGAGAAATTGCTGCTTGAAGTTACCCACTCCTAAACAAAATACCAAGAAGTGTTTAATCTTTATTAAGGGCTACTACACTGCGCTGCAAGATTCATAGACTCAGAGGCAGCTGAAAATCCTTATTACCCTTTTTAAGAACTTTTTTTTTTATAATTAGAGAATTTGAATTTGTACATTTTGAAGGTTTGTGTCTCCTACTTAGAGTGTATCACTACAAAAATGCTACTACAGAAAAAACTCACAACAGTATAAGATTTTGGTCTCCTGAAGTAATGGTCTACAACTATGACTCTGTGACATGTTATGAAGTACATACAGCATTGCAATAAACAGACATAACGTAAAATATAAAGTACACAGATTTAAATGGGTTAATGTAAAAAACTGTGTTTTTGGCAGTTGCCACTGCCTTGTCAGAATGTAAGAGGATTTCAGGAACAACTGTGTGATGGAGCAGAATATGAAAATATGAAAACGCAAATGAAAGTTTCCCATCCCCTGTCACATCCTGTCCTGTGTTATCCCTGAGCGACATTGTCTTCTCTCTCTCTCTCTTTCTCTCTCACTTTCGCTCCCCTACTCCCTTCCTATTCCCTCTATCCTTCTCTCTGATGACTGACATCCCTGCTCCCGCCTATTCCACTAATTCCCTGATTTTAAGCAGAACTGTGGCAGACTTATCCTTTGAAGGCAGTATGGTTATCATTCGTCTCATACACATTTTCATATTCATGCACAGTGGGTTTATATAACCACACACTTTGCATCTTGTCTCCCAGTCCTGTGCCTACTGACACAGAAAGGCTTTATCACTTTAGACTCCAGAGGTACAGAGTCTGGGTGGCAACATCAAATGTCCATTTCTAAGCTGTGCTGAGCATTATCACGTTCTCTCTCTGTGGTCTCTGGGACAGGGCCAGTGGGGAACTAAAGTGCTGTACGTGTCTGCTTTGTACCCATAGTAGAGGAGGCGGTCTAGACTACAGAGTTGGTAAAAAATAATGGGTTTTTTTTTTCAGTTATTTCTTGTTATTTGTCAGAGTTTTTAGTAGTCTTTTCAAGATAACCCAAAAAGCAATTTTCTTAGTCTTGTTGTGTATAATCTCTAACTCTTTTGCTCTACCCTGTTTTCCCTCTAAAATCTGTCTGTCTCTGTCTCTGTCTCTCTCTCTTTGTCTACCCCCCCCCCCCCCCCCCCCATACACACACACCAATTACACTAGATGAAATACCCGCTTTCTCATTCCATTTGCTCTTGCAAGCTTGTCGAAATTTTCTCTCCTACTTCACCTCTTATTCCTTCTATATTTGTAAGCCATTTCTGCTTGACAGACAGGATAAGGAGGAATGGATGGAAGGAGTGATGGTAAGTCGGTGAGGTCTGTGTTAACAGCATTCACATAGGGTGGCAGTGAACTCTACCAGTCCACAGCTCCATCTGCTCCAGCACACCAACCGCTTCACTGTTGTATCAAACTCCATTATCACACTGCCTACCTTCCCCATTCCCTCTGGACAACCTCACCGAACACGTTCCGCTTTAACTGGCCTGCATGGAGCTGCCTTCCTAAACACGCAGTCAACATACACACATTTTGATGGAGGTTAGACTATGATGGAGATCTTTTTTTTTCTTTTTAATGTACGGTTAAGGTAGATAAGTGGCAATGTTTTAACTTCATAAATGCGACACATGAATGGTTAGATTTAAAATGGTTTATACAGCGTGTTTGAACAAAATGACTAAATTCTGTGCCGTTAAGGTATGGCAGGCTCTCTGTGAGCGTCAGCACTGACCTGTCGGACAGAAACTTTAGTTTTGAGTAAAGGAGTTTGGAGAAGATACTGCATTATATTCATCATCTTTACCAGTTCAGAGTTCTTCCCTGCCTCTGTATTCTCTATCCAACTGGATGACAGCAAGTATTGAGAGCTCTCTGAAATAGTTTTTAGGATATTATTATGCTGACCTGATTATAACTCTGGGCAGACTTTGAAAGATCGATGGAAAGTAATACAGTCTAGCCTGAAATTCGGACAGAATTAGTGTTCAGAGGCATGTTTCCCAGAGACAAGCTAGTACATCTGTGAAATCAACAGTTGAAAGAAAAGTATGTTCGCCAAAACCAGCTCAGCTTCAGTTCAGTGTGCACAGATGTATGGATATAGATAGATAGATAGATAGATAGATAGATAGATAGATAGATAGATAGATAGATAGATAGATAGATAGATAGATAGATAGATAGATACCTGGGCAGGTGTCTGTGTCTGTGTGTGTAAAGATAATTTTAGCCTGGTGCATCTCCTGTAAAACTCCCGCTAGGACAGTAACAGAAGACTGGAGGAAACAGATGAATTTAATTTACATCCACTGCCAGCTAAGCCCCTCTTTGAAAAGTCAGATAAATGTCAGAGAACAAAGAACTGAAGACGTTCACTGACGTGGGAATTGTCCTTCAGTTTTCTCAGAGGTCTGACTCATTCAATCCATAACACTCCTCTGGTTAACTCCATGACAACTTATGGTGAGGAAGTAAACAAAATCACAAAACTTAATTCAGTATCACAAAACTGAATGTAGTCTACAGAGGGCGAATAACCAAATCCAAATTTAGTCATCTTGGTAACCCTGTTCAGTCTCACTTGCTTACATCAAATAGCACGTGGCCAAATATATAAGGGTTTCATGATTCTTCGTGTTTCCGTGATTATTAGACTGTAATACACACATCTGTGTGCATTGTTTAATGTAGGGCATAGTTTGCCTGGCTATTTTTACATGAAACACAATATTTTGTTTATAAACAATTTGAAGAGATTGTTTGGAATAAAAACATGTATTTATTATTTAAATACCCGAGGCAGTTCAAAGAAATCAGACAATGGTTGGTCAGACTTTCACTCTCAGCAGAGTTGCCTCTGCTTTAAACTGTTTTAAAGGTGGGTCTTAGTTCATATTAATTTCACATTCATGTGTATATGAAGATTGGCTTTGATCTGTTTTATAAGTGGGTCTTAGTTGATCTTGGCTCACGTTCATGTCTATATGAAGATCTTAGTCTCCGAAGACCTATGTTCTAAAACTGTGTATGTTCCTTCTGTTATCCATGTCACATTTCATCTTTTCATCATGTCAGAAACTGTTTTACTTGCATCCAAAAAAAAAGAAAAAAGTATCGCTTAGTCATTGAAGGTGTGAAGGCAGCTGTAGCAGAATATTAGTGTGATTCTGGTTCTTGAATGACAGTTTGACTTGGCAATGCATTGCATTACTGCTAAGTTTCCACAGTGTCATTCATGTATTTTCCTGTCATCTGATTCTTTGTGCCCAATGTGTTTTGGTTATATGGGGATTACATAATTAGCTAATGCCCTCGGGATGTCGTCACCCAATACACCCTATTATCTAAATTGACAGTAGACCCAAAACATATTGATTACTTCTAGGAGCAGATGGATTGACTATGAACATATATGTCAAGGTAAAGCCAACCTCTGTGGAACATATCTGGGTTAAATATAAGCCCGGGGAAGTTGAATCATGTCTATTTTAGCTCTTGTGACTCCATAAATCTTTGCTGTATTCATCTAGCTGTCTTATCCCAGCTCGGTGGCTTTGTTCAGTGGGCTAATCAGCCGTCATGATCAGTCAGGTTTTGTCATCTGATATGACGACTCACGTGAGAACGCCCCTCAGCGTCTTTCTCCATTACCGCTCTGGGTGAAATATTCATAAACCAAACAGACAGACCTAATGCAGAGTGTAAGGCAATGCTCCATGGTGTGAGTGTGTATGAGTGTGTGTGTGTTTGTGTGTGTGTGTATGTATGTTGTTGTAACCAGGGGAGGTCAGTGAGTCCTCTCAGTGGGAACTGGTAGGTCCTGTGTTGTATAACTCTGCCTAAGACCTGTGGATTGGAATGTGGTCAAACCCTGGCCACAGGTATCGAGTGAACGGCACTGTGGGAGTGTGAGACAAAGCCTCATGCAATGAGATCTGTAGCCTTAATATGACCCCTGGGAGCTGGTGCCAGCTGTGGGCATGATGACACTGTCTGTGCACATTTATCTCACAGCTGTGCCACCATTTCTCTCTGCCCACAGGTTAGACCGATGAAAATGTGACACTGACCGTGCCACTAAGAATTCGTCAGAAACCATGAGGCCGTTGGCCATGGGGTGTACTTTTAACCCCGCACAAAATGAGGAGCGTGTTTGTGTCAACGCGTTAGCCGTTAACCTAACAATCTTAATCGAAAAATACATTATCTACACTAATATACAGTTGCTAAAACCTCCAACAAATGAATATGAAAGAGAAAAAACATATTTCTTTCTCTCATAAAATTAGTTTGCATGTAACTTGAATTGGATTTAGGTGTTAATGACTAGAAATGTATATTAAGAAAAAAAAAAAAAAAAGCAAATAATTTCACTGTGAAATCTTTTAGTGTGCATCCTTATCACTCACCCTCCATCATCCAAATTAATTAACGCAGAGGCATGATGAAGAACGAGCTCAGATTGTTAAGGTTTGACAACGGCTGTTCCACCGCTGCACCATCTGCAAATTAGTCTATTATTAATTACAGCCAGAGCTGAGACCTGCACAGTCACAGTGATTGCATTCTTTGCTCCCTGGTGAGGGGTGACTGGGTCTTTCTGCCTTTTTTCTTTCTTTCTGTGGCAAATAAACACCTACGTCTCTCTCTCTCTCTCTCTCTCTCTCTCTCTCTCTCTCTTTATCTCTCACTTTCATCTTCATGATCATTTCCCTCAGACTGAGAAAGCCCACATGGTGCTGTATAGTTTCATTGAGAGACCTCTGCATGTTGTTAAATGTGTTTTAATGTGTAAAGTTCTGTCAAACTTTTTGAACAGATCCTAGAGAAATAAGACCAGGGGCCCTGCAGTGAGAACATACAGAGAGTAGGAATCAGAATTTTCTGGAGCTCTGTCAAATCTTGCTGAACGTGCCCTGTATTAACAAACCTATTTAACTGAACACAGGCCAGATTAGAAAATCTGGATGTTTGTGCCAGTGCTATCTAAGAGTACTATTAAATAACATGGTTTCCAATTACGATAACAGACAAGTACACACAGACAATTATCTAGTAAGATACATACATATACACATACATGCCTGCCTGCATAAATACATGGACAAAATATTTTATCAGAACATCTTAGTCTTGGGAAATGTGGATAAAATGCTGCCAGCCCATAGCATATCTGTAGTTGCACTCCTAGACTTACTGAAAGTGTCACCGTCTATTCCGTATGTTCCAAGATATCTCTTTCACAGGAAGTGAAGTTCCAAACACAGTGACATGGCTACCACTTCTGAATAATACATCCACACTTCCTCCACAACAGGAGAGGAAAAAAGGTGATTAAAAGAGGGGGTCTGTGGGGGATGTAGCGCTGACCCTGATGCTGCTGGACTAATGAGTATTGATGAATTACATCAGAGCAGTGGAGCGTGGTGTCAACACTAGACGGGACAGAATACAGAGGGATGGCACTAAACTGCCTTAACCAATAATGACAGAAAAACATTAACATTACAATACTCACATGAAGCATTCAATCACCTAAAGCAAAACAAACAAACAAATAAATAGATAAATAAGTGTGTGTGACTGTGTGTGTGTGTGTGTGTGTGTGTGTGTGCTTGCGCGTGTGCGTGTGTGTGTGCACATGTGTGTCTGACAAGAACTCTGATGAGATGAGTTGAAAATCAGGTATGAGAATTGCATGGCATTTGTCATGCTTTCAGCGCTGTTTCCTTCAAATGGAATCTAGCCCCAGGGCAGGACTTTCAAGTATTCCAACTGTTCTTCATCCACTCTGGGTAATCGTCTATACACCTGGCCTTTTCTCTTCCTTTCATTTATTTAAACTCTACAGGGGAGAGAGATAGAATTCTTTATCAGTCAACATGGAGGCCTCACACGAGACCAGAAAATGATGTCGTGGATGTCACCAAATAATGGAGATGTACTCACCTGCTGTAGATGATCTCTCTCTCTCTCTCTCTCTCTCTCTCTCTTGTTATTTCTGTCCCTCTGTATCTCTCCACAAGTACACAAAATGAAGCCCAAAAAATCTTTTCTGGCTGGTGTGGATCAATATGTTTTTGTACTAACAGGACTTTTTTTCAACGCATGCACATACACACACACACACACACAGAGACACACACACACACAAACAGGGTTAAGAGGTTGTTTTTTAAACTTTGAGAGCTCTATTGTTGAGTGTCTCCCCTCTGGACAGTCTCATGTCTAGGCTGTTCATTTATTTATATGAGAGAGAAACCCTTTCATCCCACCCCCAGACCTAATGAAAGACAGCTGTCCACATCCATCGTCAGCCAGGTGACAGACACTGTCATGTCTGATGGGTTCCATCGATAATCACATGAGTATTTAGTACCAGTGACGACAGAACATTCTCTAATTAGCACCCAAACCCTAATTAGAGGGATGCTGTGTCCAGAATGAAAACTTTAGAAGTAGGAGACATCAAGTTGTATACGGGTGTTGCATACTACACCATGGTAATTGATATTCTTTCCCATCATGAAATATTTCAGAAAATTAGATTAATTAACTGTTATTAAAAATCCAAGCAGTGTATCTTTATATATGTGTAGGTATATGTATGTTGAGGTATATGCCTCCATAGTCATCACAAAAAGCAAAAGTAAGAATAGGCTAATAAAATAAGGTGGATCAATGTTGTCTAAGTGTGTCAGTGATGTGTGTGTGTGTGTTTGTGTGTGTGTGCGCGCGCGTGTGTGTGTGCATGTGTGTGTGTGTGTGCATGCATGTGTGTGACTGAATTTCCATCATTTCTAAATGACCCATATATTTAATGGTTGACTTGTTTGAACAGGCCTTTGGTTTTTATTCCATGGCATTCATTTTTATATACAGATGTTATGGTCAAACATATGGCCAAACACTGATTTAGAGTTACTCCAATGACTGTCACACTTTTCTACATGTGTCCCTCACATCACTGAGTTGTAACTTTTTCCCCCACTAGAGCCAGTAAAGAGCCCCATCAGACATCAACTAAACCAAGTTATTTATTGCTCTCTCTGAACCTGCAGCCAGTGCTTACAGTTCCATAAAAAGGATGAACTGATTAACTCTCCCTTTGTGTCCAGCAACTCTGAATGAAGAGATGAAGTCAGAGACATCGTCACTGAAGCATAGTGGAGGATTCAATGCCTCTGTGGTTCCACGGCTCTGAGGGGCTTGTTAAAATGAACATTAATTCGCATGCTGCCAGCAGCCTCTGAAAACACAACCCAACGCCTGCTGATGTTGCCAAGGAGACCAAGCACCCAGGTCCCTCTTCGTTAAACTGTGTGTGACAGCTTGGCCTTTTCATTGAATTTGGCGCATTACAGAGGTGCTTTCTATTCAATCTCTGTCCAGTTTCACAGGGAGAGACAGAGAATTTGATTTTTATGAAAATACAAACCATTGTCTGTTTATTGTTTGCTTGTGAGTGTGTGACAGCTGGACAGTTTCAGATTCTGTAACTCCAAAAACTAGACAGTGGTTTGTGTTCCCAGCACGCTTTGTCTTCAATCAAACCATGCAGCTGCATCTACATCTTACTAAAATGTCAATTTACATAAGTGTAACACTTCCACAGTTCAGTCTCAATAAAAAGCTCATTCATCTCTGTACAAATCCCAGGATCCCAAAGGCAGATAGTGAAATAAATATCTATAGTATCCCTAAAAGATATTTAATGAATTTTCTGTCCCAATAAACCAAATACCAGCCAATAAGGATGTACTGACTCCTTCATAGAATCCATATAGTGGAATGCTGTTGTAAATATATATGTGTACTTGAGGTGTACGATTGCTTAGAATGTAGGTCAGTCGGCTTCAATGAGTTCAACTCTTTACAGATGTGCAAGCACTCAGAGACAAGACTAAAATAGAGCAGCATTATGCGCAAAAAATCAATGGCACGGTAAACTCAAAGAACCACAGACACTGAAAAAAAACGGGTGAAAGAAAAAACACATACATTCAAAAAAAAAAAAAAAATCCCGAAGGGAAACTGTACGTGTCTCCTCTGCAGGAGTTCTCAGACGCATTTTCATTCATGTCATCATCGTCCTTCCATTCTTTCATTTCCTTTGCTGCTGTGGCGTGTTGGTTTGGATTACTTTCCCCATAATTATGGCTGCAACTGTCACGCTCCTCGATTGAAAAGGCGGAATCAATTTCGACTTTAGCCGTGATAATCCATACATTGAATTCCTCTGGAAGCCCTGTCTGTCAACGGGAACCCCCAGAGATAGAGCACATTATTCTCATAATGATCTGCGTCTTTGGCTGTTTGATTTAAAGTTTGTTCTCTCTCGCAACTCGTGCTAATTTTCCATTAGCATGCATGAACTCTACTGTATGACCTTATTGCTGAGTACATAGAGACAGCATGGGGACTAGCTGTGTACATAGTGATAGCATGAGGGGCTGAAGTCTGCGAACGTCTTGTGAAGAAACTTTTCAGAAGAGGCAGACTGAAGATTAGCAGTGACAGCCCTCTGTCAGCCTTGATGATTGTGTGTCACTTTAAACCAGTCTACATAATGAATTATAGGGCAGTTATAATGTGTGGTATGCCTTTTTACTGGCATGTATAAAACACTTTGTGATGATTTCATTGTGACCTCTGATGATCCCAGCATCAATATGAAAACATATAAGGCTTTGAAAAACTCACAACTATTCTAATGGGCATCTCATATAATTCGTTTATCACTGTGAAGCTTAAATAGGAAGGTTAATCGCGTTTTATATCATAGTGATGATGTTTTGTAAAAGGTGATGAGGGAAAATGAATTCATACTTAACACCAATAGATTTCATTTGGCCTCAAAACAGTTAGTACAAATATACTTTAGAGCTACACTTTAGGTTTACACTCTGTTTCATGCCGCTCCCCTAGCTACATGCTACTCCCCTAGTTTCATGCCGCTCCCCTAGCTACACTCTGTTTCATGCCACTCCCCTACATACACTCCCATCTCTGATTGCCATATAAGTGTTAACTTCCCGTCTTTCCTTCACTAAATATTATTTAGTGACCAAATTTCCTTTTGCCTGTGCAATCTACGTAATCTTAATGTACTCCAAAGTAAAAAAGTTTTTTCCTCAGGTGTATATTTTTGGTCTGATCCACTGTCTTATATGATATATGTGCATTCAAAACCCACTGTCCCTTCTTCACACATCCTCATTTCTCAATAGTATAATGCTATCCCCATGACATTCCAGCTCACACTCCTCAATCTACCAGGAATTTCAGAGTGATGCTCAGTTTAGAGAGAAATATTAGACTTCCACAGCAGGAATGAATTTTTTCTGATTTGTAAAGAGGAAGAGGTTCAGAGGAGGCTTATGTCTGATACAGGGACAGTAATACCTAACAGTAATCAGTCATCACGAGACCCTCCAGGATGCAAGCAGAGAAAATCTGCCAAGCAAGGGGGGGGGGGGGGGGGGGGGGGGGGGGGGGGGGGTTGGGGAGAGAGAGAGAGAAACCATTCCTGTTAATCGTCTCAGGCTATCATCCATGTAGGCAGAAAATGTTACTGAGGAGGAAAGAAGTGAAAGGACAGCATAGAGTTTTTTTTTTTTTTTTACCCAATTACACGCATGAGTGATCAGAACAGTCAAACCAGGGAATTTGATGAGCGAAGAAACTTCAAAGAGCATTTGTCAAACACAGAGTGCCCCAGTCTCGCTTGCTACAAAACACAGAAAAACAGAACTAGCGATTTAGCGAAACCACTGGCTTTGCGAAAAAAAAACCCCCCAAAAAAACCAAAACAACAAAAAAACGTGCTGAAGTATGTTTTTCAAAGACATTGTTTCCATTTTAAGCATTAGCTTTAATGTATTTCATGCATGTCAACCCCCACAGTACCTGTGTGAGGAATCCTATCATGTTCATTGAAAGTATACTCAAGGAACACACATTCATCAAAGCAGCATGCATGGGAATACATTCTTGCAAATAGCTGCTTCTAACAGGCTATATTAAGAGATGCAGATTGACTGATCCTTCTCAGACTCCAAGATACGAGGGCGGATTCCTCTTTGCTGAGCTCCCATTAAAGTGATGGAGAGAGACCTGCAGTTACCCTTCTTCTTTGTTATGCTTCAACAATGTGGAGGAGGACAGTGTCAGTTCATTACCGTGAGTAAATGTGACATTACACATGTGTCCAGGGAGATGGTCATGTGGTGCATGGACATGTTCACAAGTAAAGATAATGTCTTTAGGTTTTTCTGACTGGTTACATTGTCCTTCGAGTGTACTGTGTTGCCTGGGCGCTGGGAACAGTCAAGGACAGAGCACTGACTGTAGATTCCAGTAACCATTAAAAAAACAGACAGAGAGAAAGAAAGGAAAAAAAATGTTTTTTGAACCAATTTTCCGTCATGTTCAAAGTAGGCCAGATGGGCAATATAGAAGCCGTGAATATCGCTCTGGCCACATACAACCAGTCCAACATGATGAGAGTGATGAACTGATCAAGATGTGCGGGAGTGCATGGAGTCTTAGCACTTAAAAAAAAAACTCAGAGTCTTCAGCTAAAGGTCTTCTTTATTATTTCAAGACAGCGGAATCCCTCAAGACAGGAAAATCACTCAGACTGGAATCCTAGTCAGTCTGGGGATTACGGAAAAACAGGAATTAAGAAGGATTTTTTTCCCCTTATGAAGAGTGAGGAAGAAATTACTAAAGTTTTGTGAAAGGAAAACAGGTGCTTCCAGTGAAATGTGTCATCGGCAAGAAAAACTTACACAAAAACTGTGTAAAATGAAACTCACCACAGTGTTCTGACCGCAAATTTAAATTTTCTATGTGGAGAATCACTGAAAAAATTTTCACTCTAGACATAAGAGGACTTGAGGGCTCTGATTTTGAAGGCGAGTTTCATAAGATAATTTGAACATCCTGATGCCTGTAGAGAAAACAATCACATTGTGAACATCAGCAGCAGGCATTGTGTACTCTTTCAGACTGCTGTGTTTCTCAGGATTGCTAGCTTTAATATAGATAGATAGATAGATAGATAGATAGATAGATAGATAGATAGATAGATAGATAGAATCTTTATTCATTCCGAGGGAAATTTAAGAAATGTAAGAAATTTAATGTGTATTTGTATGTATACGTGTGTATATATCTGTGTGTTTTCAGAAGTGCGTCTATCTGGATTGGACAGGGAGAGGGTAAAATAGATATCTAGGTTATCTGAGCACAGCTCAGTGAGTTTTTCTGTCCAAAATTGTCTCCAAACTTCTTGCTTTAGGCCTGGACTATTGAACTCTGGCTCTAACTGTTATGGCTATTTACCCTTTAAATAAGTAATTATTTCTATTTGTAAATCAGGTGTATAAACTCTTCAGCCAGTCAGAGGACAGGGACAACATAAGGATGGGGTTGGTTCTGAACTAGGACCATTTGTCCTCCACATTGATATTCTGAGCAGATCCTTGTGGGTATTTTTTATTATGTGACACTGCAGTTGTCAAACTTATATTAGAGTACAGCTGAGTAGCTTATGAGTAATGAACTTTGCAGAGGAAAATGTTAAAATCCTTCAGCTTTTTTCTCAGAAATGTTATTTTTGCAATACAAGGGCAACAAAGACCTACTGATCCAGTTCTGCCCAAGATGTAACTACAAAAAAAAACATCCCTCTTAAATCTTTGTAATCCAACTAACTCTCACACACACAACCTGTTTACTTTATACAAAACATATCTCAGCCTTGAATCCCAGGTCTTTCACAACAAAGACTAACATTTTAACTGTTTGCCCGAGGAATAAACCATTATCTTTGATGAGTAGTTGTGCTGTCAAACTACAGCTGTTATCTTTGCACTCTGCTAGCCCAGTGCTGATGCTGAATGCTTTTGAATGAGAAGCTGCGGCTATTCAGAGGGATGGCTAACAGCCTAAGCAAAGTTTTGTGGAATTCAACAGAAAGTAAGGCAAGGTCAAACTCTGTGAATAAGTGAAAAC
Source organism: Chanos chanos (assembly GCF_902362185.1). Lineage (NCBI taxonomy): Eukaryota > Metazoa > Chordata > Actinopteri > Gonorynchiformes > Chanidae > Chanos > Chanos chanos. The sequence goes on along the minus strand of NC_044498.1, from coordinate 40,705,597 downwards.
GCTGTTTTTTATTCATTTTTATGCAGACTTCATGCTGCTGCAGTTCTATACGAAAAAGAGGGCCCTTTTTTTCGCAGAAACTTGGAGATTAAGCCAATTAAGCTTAAACTCAACCTCTGATGAGGAGAGAGAGAGAGAGAAAGAGTGAGAGATTATCCATAGCTATTAAAACCCTTGAAACAACCCACAGGAGATGCTAGTTTCTGCTAACAAACACACACACTCACACACACACACACACATACACACACATCTTTTTTTTTTTTGGAATAACACCCACTTGCAGTCACTCTCCTCTTCTACGTGTTGTCACAGTAATAGCATTTGTCACATCAGTACCAAGCAGAAAACCAGCAGAGTTGCACTCCCTCACACCAACACCTCAGAAGAGAGAGAGAGAGAGCGAGGGAAAGAGAGAGAGAGAGAGGGTCAAAAAAAGGGGAGTGAGGAAGCCAGATGAGACAGAGGAGACAGATGCCACACCCCTGGCCTTGTGCAAACACACACACACACACACACACACACAAAGGCATAGGCACACACAAAAGAAAAAAACACACCAACACCAAATAACATATTTATGAATAGATAAAGAAGCTCACACAGGAGGCAGTAGGCATGAGTAAGACAGCCATCGTCATTGCTCTTAGTCTGGTTAGAGATTGCCATTGCTCTGTGTCTGTTGAAAGATCTGTCTGCTGGGAATTTCTTTTGTATCAGCATCCCCCCCTAATCCCTCAGCTCCCAGTGGAGTTGCAGCTAGCCATATGCAGGGAGCTCAACAATATTGGAAAAGTAGCACAGACTGAGTACCATGCATCTCACAAATGTCATCCAACAAATGTCAGAGCGGTTTAGTTGAGACAAGTCAGTGACCGTGTGAGTTGTGTGTCTCAACCAGCACGTTCGTGAGCAGTGCGTCCCCACGACTATTTTTTTTTTTTTTTTGTCTCTCGTGGATGAACTATCTTCTTCAGTTAGAACAAAAAAGTCCAATAAAGTATGAAGTCAACGAGAAATGCCATCCTTGGAAGGAACAGGAGGTGATCTCTGCTGTGAGACAAATCTCTTGATAGTCTAACATTTTCCGACTGATTTACTCTAATAACACTCAGAAAGCAGTTATCAGAGGAGTGGATGTGGCTAACATGCCACACACTGCAGAGAAAAGCTGATTACATTTAGTGATGCCATGACTGATGGGCATGCTTCCCTGGACAGGTGGAGGTTGGTTCCATGCATTCGAGGGAATGTGGTCAGATAATAGAATGGGGTGTTTTCTGATCCCATGGGGACTGTGACCCACTACAAATAACTCAGCGGTCACAATCTCCAGAACAATGAGAAATAGCAAAGGGAGGGAAATAGCAAATCAATGAGATTAAAAATACACAAAGTCTTTGGTGCCTAAGATCAGTTTGGGAGATGAAGAGAATCCCTATTTTAATATACTATTTTACATAGTATAAAATACTGTTTACTATGTGCAGAGGTACACTTTCATTGTTGGAGTGTTTCTACAATGAAACAGGGGAATATTTTGAAAGGTCAGAAAAGCTATTCTGACACCAAAGTCTGGCATACCTTCAAAGCCAACCAGTTCTTTGCACTGTTATCCCCCTCAGTTTGTGGTGTCATGAAATTGCCTGAAAATATTCATAAAACATAAAGCAATGGTGTAACCTTCACAGGATAAATGACCTGCATGGTATAGTAGGTGCTAAAACTGTGGCTCCATTCCTTCGGTAGAGTAGGCATGAAATTTGCAACATAGTTCTGACTTTTCTCAATCAGGAGTAACCACAAGATTAGCCATGGCTATTGTAGCAAATTGGGTTTATAATGTTGTAGATTGATGTAGATTGTAAACGTAGATATAGATACAGATGAATGTTTATCCTTCTGTTGTGCAGAGATACACATTATATGTGTAGGTCTACTTTGTGAGAACACATCGTGAAAACAATACTTAAAAAACTCCAGTGATCCTCATACTGAGACTGACACTCTATGTAGATGCTACCACACCTCTTTACATTTACCTGAATCTCAGTTTTGTTTTTATTGTGGGGTTTTTATTAAGTAGTCACATGACTTGGTTGATGGCTCTTTGCGCAACTACCAGGAGTAAACAGGGAGTCACTGACCTCATTTCAGCTTTCTTAGATAATACAGGTCCCAGCACCAAGATCGCAGGTAGGATAAAAGCGAGCTGAAAAATATAGGACTAGACATCTGTTTCTGACTCAGACAAAAGAGAAGAAAAAAACAAGGCTGATTTCCTCCCTGGAGAGATGAGACGTGTTTGGTTCTTTTTCTGCTTTTCTTCAGCCATTCCCTCTATGCTGAAGTTCAAAGGGAATCTGAGAGAGCAGAGGAGAAAGTCTGTCAGTGGCACACTGACCCGCATAAGCAGGATGTTCTCTGTGGAGTAATGAGAGAAAAAAAAAAGCTCCATCATGCATTTATAATGTTATTTACTGCACAGTCTCCACTCGTGTAATGATTATGGACATCTGGTTTCCCAGACAGTCAGAACAGTTTCTGTTGCCAGAACAGACAGTCAGTTCTCAACCCCCCCCCCCCGCCCCCCACCCCCCCTCATTTGTGTGTTCAGAAGAGTAGGTTTGTAGTGTACCTCTAGCATTGAACATAAAGAATTTGTGTCTATTTGCCTGCGATGGACTGGTGACCTGTCTGGGGTGTTTCCCCGCCTCTCCCCCAATCAACCGCGGTATAGGCCCCGGCACCCCCCGTGACCCTAATTAGGACAAGCGACTTCGAAAAATGAGTGAGTGAGCAGGTGAGAGAGTGTGTATTTGCACATGTGCATATGTGCACGTCTGTACATGTAAGACTGTGCGTTTGGTTCTGTACGTCTCTGTTTTGATTGGGTGTCCGCCTGTCTCTGTCTTGGTTGCTGTATTGTTTTTGCAGTGATGGCTCTGTACCGCGCATCCCTGGACCTTTATTTCCAGACTCTAACTGTCAGCCTCCCTGTGTGTAATAACCAGTCTAGACTCCAGCCCCGTGTCGACAGCCCGTCGTACTGCTTTCCTGCTCTCCTGATTTTCACCCACCGAGTCTGTCCCTCTCTCCTCTCTTTCTTCATTATTTGTTTATATGCCTTCCCCAGAGCCGGCTGCACCTAGCACGGACATTGTTAAAGAACCACACTGACAGCCCCTCTCTCCTTATTTGGCAAGACATGTCAGTTCTCATAAACAGACAACACAAACAAACTATTCTGCAGTGGAATATGAATATTTCAAATTGTACTCTCTAGAACAGTTTCAATGCAAACACGCAGTGCCGGTGCACATTTGAATAAATGGAACTGAACTTGAGAATTTCATCTCTCCGCGCTGTCCGCCATCTTAATAGACTCAAAACCTCTGTTAACGTAAATATGGAGCGCAGACTCCATTTTCCTGAGTCTTTACTTCTGTAAAAAAACCCCGTAAACACATTCGGTAGATTTCATTGTGGACAGTCTAGCTTCTGCCTGCTCGCATGTGTTCTGCTCCATAACACCCTCTGTTTTGTTTTGCATTTAAGATTTATATCTACTTACTTTACCAACGATAAACAACTTTATGAACTTAGTACAACAATGTTGATCTGTTAAAAGTACTTCTGTGATGTTGATCCATTATGTTTATATCTATCTGCAACATGTTAGCCTCCTAATAATCAATGTTTATATACAGGTGTATGTGCTACTGTCTGCCGCGCTGATGGTGGTCCTTTTGCAAAAAAATTGTTATTTTTATTCAGTATGCACATGTAGACCTTGCATTATGGCCTCGGAAAAGACGATGAAATATTTTTGTAACCTTTAGCAATATTGTATCTTTTCCTCACTCTCTATACTGTATGCTTTTTGGTTTCTTCCTGTATACTCTCATTCAAAAAATGGAACTGGATTTCATCATTGTTGCATTTTTTTTTTACTTCACACATTTTGTTTTTATTCACACAGAGCATAAATGTCCATTGGCTTAATTCACCACTGATATTTTTTATGATGAGCTCAAAACAAATTTTGACATATATTTGAACATACGAAGGGTTCTGATCAAATCTGCCTGTTTGTAGATGGATGCGTACGCGTAATGATCAGCTCAAATAAATCCTTTCACATACTTTTTCCTGATTAAGTTTCTTTTTCTTCTTCTTTTTCTCTTCTTGGTGTTGTGTGTTCTGTCTGATTTCAAAGGCAGAGACAAAGGTTTATGGCCATGTGCAATATCAGTGTAAGACTTACAGATCCAGCTCTGCTGAACTCTGACTGGAGATACATCACATAGCACTATTGTGTTAAAAGCTGTAATTACTTTGAATGATTGTCATTAGTGAGGTAGATGTTTAGGATTGCATTTAATATTAGAAAATAATGTAAGACCACACTGTAAAGTACATGCATCTTTCTCTTTTTTTTGGTTTGCTCCTCCTCCCTCTGTCTCTCTCTCTCTCTCTCTCTCACACACACACACACACACACACACACACACACACACACACACACACACACACACAATTATGCTGCAAAACTGATCGTTTGATGTTCCAACATGTTGTATTCCACTGAGAAGAAACTTAATTCACCTTCTTTCAGAGGACCTGATGTTTTTCCATTGCGGCTTGTTTCTCCTTCATCATTAGTTTCTGTGTTTGCCCATGTCGTCTGCCACCTGTGTGTGTCTAATTATGATGCGGACTACACCCCAGACACACAATAACACTGTTTCACTGTGGCCACTAAACCACTCATTCATATTCCCCTCACGTCGTACAACATGCCACAGAAAACCTGCCCATGCTGAAATGCTCACTCCCCTCAAGGTGATATCTGCTGATATCAAGCACTTCATTTGATCCTCTGTTGGTGACAGTTCTGGATTGTGGCTTGAAAAAAATAGTTCAGTTTATTTTTTTTCTAGTGTAAAATGTGATAAATTATTCTTAAATAATTCTTAATTCTATCTTCAGTTGTCCAAAAACACCCAAATAATCACTGTCTTCCTTTTGAGAACATGTTTCCTCAAACTGTGACGCAGCTATACGCGCAAATGTTGCTGACTATAGACGATTTAGGCTCAATGCAGCAAGTTATAAGTGAGAGCTGTGTATTCAGCTTATCACAGGTATCCAGTTGTGAGACACAGAATAGAAAAATACAATAGATAAAGGATTTCCTGAACAATAGATAAAGAATTTCCTATTTACCAGCAGTCTGGAGTGCAGTACCATCTGGATTTCAGTCAAAACACATCACTATTGCTGCAGCCATGAAAATTGCAAATGATCTCTAGGGCAAATGAATGGACCACATTTCCAAATGCTCCCCCAGGTGCTTCAGGCTACTCACGTACTACAGATATCTCTACATCAGGCTAAATTAATTGAGAATGCTCAAGAAAATAATAAAAAAATTAATGACTTTCACCAGATTTGTTCTCAACCTGTTAAGATTAGTATTTTTAGATTTGATGGTATATCTGCTGAAAAGGCCATGCTACAAAAACCATGTGTAAGGTTGCATGAGAAGCTGTCTTACAAAATTCATATTGATCATTTTAGTGCGGGGATCTCTTGTCAGGGAACTTGGGAGACTACTCTTTATTTACATAAGGCAGATGATACACACAGGAAGACAGAACTCAGACAAAGCATGTTTTCAGAAGCACAGGGACAGAACAACAAAGCACCCGAGCGCTCAGCAATGCGATCGGAAAGGTCAAGACTTCACAAACACAAAGGGAAAAATACGGGTATTTGTACAAACAAAAAACAAGGCTTAGCAAACAGAAAACAGGTGGGACAACTGATTGAATGATTAACTCACTGAACCAAGGAAATGGAACATGGATTGACCAATTAAACCAAGGAAAACAGAAAACTAAAAGACCAACAGACCAGGAAGTGAGAACAGAGACATGACAGTAAGACAGTTTAAACCAATTTTTTTCCTGTAATAAGCCACACTTTCCTTTCCAATTTCTTTCAGTTTTCTACCAGGAAAATTCTTCGAGCTAGTTTTTATCTTTTATTAATTACAGTGACATATATGCATGCAGCTTCATCAGTCTTGCAAAGAATCGACTTAATCTCCTATGCATCCTTGATCTTTATTACAAATACCAGGTTGCTCACACATTATTGCACCTTATATCAAACAGTGAGTTGGACCTCACTTTATATGCAAAGACAACCGCGTTGGTACATGTTCATCTATAAAGCAGTCTCAAATGTATTTCCATGTTCCTCTCCTGTGCCATAACCATCAGCCACCAGTCACGGTCAGTGGTTGTCCCTGAATATCTCCAGAGACATTAATGACCTAGGAGAGACTGCCTTTGGTCCGAGTGCACCAAAGGCATGAAGCAGCCTGCAGCAAAATACGCTATACTTAAATATAATTGTGTTTTGACTCAGAAGGGGGTAACATAGAGATTTGAAACTCTTGCTTATGTGTGTGTGTGTGTGTGTGTGTGTGTGTGTGTGTGTGTGTTGTGTGGTTGGGTCAATTTACTACTATGCCACCTGGGTGCATCTACAAGGTGTCCTTCAAGAGGGGTGTGAATATTTATTATGTGAATGTGCTGTATTTTAATGCTTGTAATTCATTGTATCGTACAACTGCTACCTTCTTGACCTGGTTTGCCCTCTTTCAAAGAAACGTGTCTCAGTGGAACCAGCTGAGAAAACAAAAGTTAAAGAAAAGAAATAAATGAAATATATGAATGAATTCACATATCTGAAGTGTCTCAGGGAATCCATCTACAAAGGCGTGAACGACGAATAACGAAAGAAAGAAAGAAAGAAAGAAAGAAAGAAAGAAAGAAAGAAAGAAAGAAAGAAAGAAAGCATTCACAGCGTATCTTTCATTCATTCATTGCTTGTTCTCTCTGTAGCTGTGCATCTGTTCTCCAGAGAGATAAAAACTGTGTCAAAAAACATCAAAGTAAATGTGAGAGCAGGCCCCGGTCCAATCCCCAGCAGACACGCTAATGCACCACTGCAACTCAAATTCATACTCAATTTCACCTTAACATTAATTTGCACTCAGGAGCACCAAAGAAAAAAAAAAAAAAAAAAAAAACCAGCACAGGGAGACGATATGGGTGCAGAACGCGAATGATGAATTGGACACAGCTCTGGGGACAGACAGAGTGTGCATGCATGTGAGCACAGGCAATATTGAATTCTTTCAAAGGGATAGCAACAGCAGCTAAAGATGTTCCCAGAATGCATATCTAATTGCGCTGTAATAGCGTGATGCATTTTTAAACCTCCATTTGGCGCCATGCCTACTGACCTTGAGTACGATGATGATAATGAGGAAAAAATGTCCAGCATATTCTACGCAGATAGAATCAAATGGGCTCGCTCGCTATGAAGGTTAGAAGAGTTATCTTAGAGCAAAAATGGAAACAGAAGTGAGTTGCCAATCAATCAGCTGTATACCTCACAATTAATCTAACCAACAGCTCTCTGAATCAATAAAATCACCACAGAGTTACTTTTTGGACATTTTGGATGAAACCGCTCTTTTCCAAGTGAGAGACTATGGTAAATGGAAAAGGAAAAAATGGGCTTAGCTAAATAATGCTGTGTAATTATTGAAGAGTACCAGTGCCACTTTAACATACAATGGCTTAAGTCCACTCATCTAATTGTCACATTATTCAGCCAGACTGATTGCATTAGGCCCTGAGACTTCATTATACCTGCTCTGCCAAACATGTCGGGAAATCCCCAAGGCGCTTGTTGATTTTTTTTGAGTACTTGTATAAGTACTGGAAGGGAACGCTACATTACATTATTCTGATATGTACCTTCCGAAGCATCATGAGTAATTCAGTCAGAATGTTGGCATACTGTGAGAAAATGGATGAGAATTTTATGGACCATTAAGACACAAAATGGGTTTTTTGCTACAATTATTCATCATTTAGATTACAAATTGCAGTGGAAATGCTGGGACATGGACTCCCGTAATTATTTACTATGGAGAAAAAAAATCATGTGCTCCTGTCAAGACAAACTACCAACACTCATCATCAGTCATTATTCACGAACTAATGTTATTTCCTATTAAATGGGCTCGGGTAGCATTTTATCCTCTTGACATCTCAGGTCAAGTGCAAAGAGACGTAATGAGAGTTTACAGGTTTGGAAACCAATCACTCTTGGAATTTTTATCTCTTCCAGTTTTTAAGCAATCGATGGATAGAATCATTTGATTCATGAACGGGTACTGAACTGCACAAGTGAACCTTCAAGATGTCAAGTTTGACCGCATCTTTAAGAGATTCGATGATAAAATATACATTATAAGATATGAAGCGTAAGAGGAGAAGAAACATGAGATTTTAAGATGGTGTACAGAGAGTAAGCAGATGGAAAAAAAAACTGAATGAAGCATGTCCTGACATCGGCTCAAATGCTGAAATTCAAAATGGTATCAGAGTAACAGCTAGTTCTACAGACCGAGGTTTTATGACATACTTTGCAAATTTTCTGATGCGCATGCAGAAATAGTACCAAAGTTTTCACCTTACGCTCAACAGATAAAGACACAGATAACTTTATGGTTCTAACACTGAAAAGATTTCACTCCTAATGTTGCGTTATTACCTCATGGGCTCTCAGTGGAGATGAATGATAGCAGAGACATGATAAAAATGAGAATTATTCTTTGGAGGATTTTTGAAGGAGGAAAAAAAAAACAGGAATTAGCTATTTCTCTGCAAGCCATTTGACCAAGAAAAATTTTAATGTTGGTTTTAATTTTAATGATTTGCTTTTCCTATTATCCAGACAGAAAAAAACACTGTGAATATGGACACTACAAAATTCTTCATTCTCATTAAGCTAACTTTATTTAAATGTTCAAAGTCCCAAAGGCCTTTGATTATGATACTGAAGCTAAGTGCCACTGACAGCTGGCTTTTGTGCAGCCTTAGCATTTACTACAGCTTTTGCTGAAATCTGGCTGCATGAAGACCATGGAAAGAATGGGGAAAGAGTCTAGCATCTGAATGTCACCCAAGGTCAAGGCACCACCTAGCAGTGGAGAGGCAAGTTCTTCATCTAGAGTTTATGTGCTACATGTGCAGGGTCACACAGTGTGGGTTGGACAGAGCTTAAGTGGTTATGCTCCCTTGGGACCGTGTGTCCATCCTTTATTTTGCCTTCATAATAAAGGACATGTGAGGATGTGTGTATGAGGGGTTATTTAATGTAGTTAACTGGAGAACAATGTCTTCTTAGACTTCTTCTTTTAGCATGAGAATTCCCAGTTTCTGTGATGAAATCATCTCATTTTCTCTTCTTTGCCCTTTCACCGTCTAAAAACAGACTGAGGAGCACTGACAACTAGTCTCCCCAACCCGCCATTTGTCATCCCTGCATGGCTTCCATTTATTTTTCCTCTCCACTTTATTGTCTCCATGGAAACTGAGGTGACAGTGGGAAGCATGTCTTCTTCTGCACGTGTGCAGAGGCTGATTGCTTCAAATTGCTCTAAACCATAGGTGTGCGCATATAGAATTATGTGATGAGTGATTATGTCTCATTAACAGTATATGAGTATCTCTAAGGAAGAACAGTTTCAATAACTTAATGACTTCTTCACTGAACTAAGATAAACTCATTTACTCATTTTAGCAAACGTACTACTTGCAAAGACAAGAGGTATCCAAGAGCTGGTTGCCTTAACGACCGGCACCGGTTTAAGACAGAGGGGAAGAGCAATAAGATTCTGTTTCATCTTCATGATGTATGAGATCTGTTTCCTTTGGTCAAGGTCATTCCTTCCCCGCAGGAAAAGTGTGATCTTGTTGACCAGAGAGATATAAGTGATGAATGATATGATTACATAACTAATTCAGGCACTGTCCCCAGGGGATTAACTTAATCTAAACATTTCATTATGAGACTAATTTAGGTAGCCCACATGTCGAACTGATTTAATCTAAAAAACTAATTTCTTACTCACTTAATTAGCATGACACTACAAAAGTTTAACTTTGTATTTCCCTGTCTAGAAAGTTCTGGATGTTCAGAGTTGTCCACAACAGTTATGCATACAACTTGGAGAACTTCACAAACTTTAAATTAGCTGTTAGTTGTTAAGTCTTTAAAGAGGTAGTTCGTGTGAATGCTGTGGACTGCTGATATGATTTGTTCAGTGTCTACAATAAAAATATGATGCAGTGGTATACTTGTTGCTTTCCAAATCTTTTGTTAGGATAACGTGGTGGCGAATTGGTTTTTAAATTGGTTTAGAAATAAATCTCTCTGATTAATTTAAAACGCTATTTATATGACGGCTACGGCAGCTTTAAATTGCGCAGACGGAACCTAAAGGCATTTTTGAAATGCAAAACATTTTGCTCTTGCCTTAATGCGTGGGGTGCTCAACAGGACATGCATCCTTGTTTGCCTCATACATAATCCAACACCTTTAGAGAGATGTTTTTACCTTTGATAAGGTGTTGCTTGAATTGGTAACATTTTCACACACTTTTTCATATCGACAAGTCTCAGTGGCGAGTGGTTAGGAGTTTTTATCCAGCATCAGTGCTTGTTTCAGTTGTGTTGCTTTTCGTAAAAACAAACCAATAGAGTTAAATATGTCATTAAGCAGTTTGAGAGTGGTGGATAGATCATTAAATGGTTAATGTTATAGCATTATGCACATCACCATAAAATGCCTCTGGCTGCTTTTGTTCAGATATTATTTTTGCAGTATTTTTGCAAGTCTCCCAATACAAGCATATTCTAAGCTCTAGTATATCGATGTATATGTATGCAAAACATATGTACATATAATACATGTGTATACAGTATATCTGTGATTTTTGAGGAGTTTGACACCCCTGCTTTACAGAGCTTTAAAGAAATGTAGTGAAATTCTCTAACCTTTTCGTGAAGCCGTTGTTCAAAGCTGTCTGATGTAAATCCTACAGAAAAACATTTTGAGAAACTTTTCTATATACTGCATGTAAACCCAACAACTTCTCAAATACATTCACAACTGAAAAGATACTCTTTAGTTGTACAAACGTCTGTTAATGCTGACAATCTTGAAGATCTGATTCCCTGTTTTTGTCAGAGAAGTTAATTAACCCTCAAAAATGCCTGATGTCAGTGATTCAATGGGATGAGAGAAGCGCAAAGCAATTACATGTTCAATCATCTGTGATCACACCGAATAGATAAGGAGAATGGGTCCGGAAATTGCCGTGTATTATCTGATGAAGTTATCCAGTGTTTCATGGGATTGCTCTCTCTGGTTTCCATTATATTTCTGTGGATGTGTTATTCTGTCTGCAAAACATTTACAATCAATCCTTTTCACAACAGAGAATCATATTAAGATGGAATCATATTCTGCTGATTTGAGTCATGCAGTGGAAATGTCAGCATGGTGTTCCATAGTGACTGAATGTGACAAGACCTTTTCTGTTAATCCAATAAGCCCCAAAATTTTGTTGTGACATCCTGTAGTTTTATATATTTTTTAAAAAAAGAGACTCTGATAACTATTCATATCTGAAAGGCATAGACTGGAAAGACTCCACATATTTTCAGACACTCAAACTGAGATGAGCTAATTGCATTATAACGGCAACTGAATTTTAATGAATTAGTGATTTGAAACTCTCTCATTAAGAGTTAAGATCGATTCCAGAAATTCTAAGTAACATAAATGATTGATGTGATCTGAAGCAATGCAAAAGCAGCGAGGGAGACTTTTCACTTGCTAATTGGTTGAGGACTACAAAATGAATCTTGTCAAAGAAACTCTGAGGTCAAATCAAGGGGGAACAGAATCTTCCGGTCCAAAGCATACAGAACTACAGTCAACAACAGTAATGTCACCATCACCAACAACAACACAACAACCACAAAAACAAACTTTTAAGGATTTAAAAAAAAATGAAGAAAAATGTCAAAGAGAGAAATAAAAAGTTTACTGTCTCTCTCTCTCTTAGACAGACAGATGTTGCTGTCTCTCTCATATAGATAACCCAGTTGGCAGATGTCACCCTCATGTAGATAAACTAGTTTGTAGAATCATTTTGTCAAGGGAAATAATGAAAGGATAATAAGACATTAAATTTTGATTTATCCGTTTGGCACTCCATGGGGTGTTTTAAGGATGTGATGGAATCAGAGCAGGATATGTGGTTGAACTGATGAGTGCATATGTTTGCTTGTCTTTATGTGAGGTTTGTCTTTGAGTGAGATTTTGCTTGTCTTTATGTGAGGTTTGTCTCTGAGTGAGATTTTGCTTGTCTTTATGTGAGGTTTGTCTCTGAGTGAGATTTTGCTTGTCTTTATGTGAGCTTTGTCTTTAAGTGAAGTTCATTTATCTCTGACTGAGGCACGTCTATTAGGGAGTCTTGTCTCTGAATGAGATTTATTTACCTCTCAGTGTTATTTATTTTTCCGAATTTCTTTTTGTTTTTGTTTGGCAGAAATTGTTGCTAATGTTTCATTTTAAAATTTCAGTTTTAGATGTTTTACAGTGTACTCTTTTAAAAAAAAATTTCCCTGTGGGGCATCTTGACATTTTCTGAATCTAAGAGGGGGGGGGGGGGGGGGGGGGATTCAAAACATCTTAAAGCATCTTCTGGGAAACGACCTGAAATACCCCCAAAACACGCTCCACCAGCTCTCCTAAAAATCTTTACATAAATCTTAAAAGCCTTTACTCATTCGAATAGGCTTTTTTTTTTTTACTGAACTCCTGTGAATTGACTCAGTGTATATATAACCAGCAAAGCATAATTAGCTTTCAGACAACTTTGAGGCTGACGTGGATACATTTTGTTCTTTTGAAAAAGAAAGAAAACTGCTATCTTTTCTCCTCTCTTGGCCTTTGCTAGAGTCTGATAATAAAGCCATGCTCCAGTGATTTTCAAACACTATTTAGTTTCGACAAATTCAGCCTCACCGGCAGAGATGGTAAAAAAAAAAAAAACCTGCCACATTTTTTTCCAGAATCAAATACTTGTGCCCTCGAATATCTGAATATCTTCTCTTCATTTCTCTCCTTTTTAAAAGGTGTGAAAATTATCTTCAGGGGTCACTACTGATGGTAAGGGGCACTAATGGTTGGTCATGTTTTTGAGGTCAGAGAGAGACTGTGAACCAATAAAAAGGACTCGATCCATCTCCACAAGCAAACATTGCCTGACTTTTTAATGGCTTTTGCATGCTTTATGTTTTTTTGATTGCCAATGACCTGCAAGTGAATGAAGCCCACAAGTGAAGGTCCTCACATTACAATAATAATGTAAATTGTATGATCTTGTTACATCTCTGACGTTTGAGGTTTTGAGATTTGTGATCAGTTAGGTTCATTTACTGGGACAGTACATTTCATTTATTATGACAGGGATACAGCGTTATTCAATATTCCCGCATTCTCCACACTTTAATAATCTGTTACGAACTGGAAGTTGGACATCAAAGATAGTTTTGCTTCAGAGAGGTTGAGACTGAGGTTTTCCTCATTTCACTTTTTCACTGTGAGGGATGAATAATACTGTGCTAGTCAGAAGAGGAATGGATGACTTCAGACTGAGTTACTGGTGGTGATGTAGATGTCTAAGGACTGGAGATGGGGATTCCCTTGTGGAATTACAGCCAGACAGTCATAATTTAAAAACTGGGTCAGTGGTGATTAATACAGTCAGTTTACTACATTTGTCTTAAATTGCTGTACTGTGTGGTTCATTATCTTTCCATTATTCTGACATACTCAGAGCAACATACTGTAGGGTTGCTTTCTTTTCTCTCTCTCTCTCTCTCTCTCTCTCTCTCTCTCTCTCTCCCCCTCTCTCTCTCTCTCACACACTCTCTCTCACACACACACACACACACACACAGGCATGTACAAATGATGATGTACACACAAACACACGTGTGCTTGTTCTTGAAAGTCTGTGTTTACTGAGTGCTGCAACAATGACTCATCGACTGATTCTATTAATAGAAACTCGCCAGACCCCTAAAGCCACTCCATGATTTGTTCCTCAAGTGGAGCTTAGTATGTCTTTGAGTTTTCTTCTTGGGCATGAAGTGCACATGTTCCTGATGTTATTATATGCAAATGATATCAAGAAATGTCATGGTTGTTCATTTTTTCCCTTTTGTCTCCCAATTTAAAATGGCAAATTATACAAATGTCCTCCCTGCAAGAGGGTCAAGGTTATTATGTTATCCCTCCAACAACAGATGAGATGTTGGGTGTTCTATTTCTGCATACTTTAAATTGTATCATGTAATCAAATCAAAGGGGCATTTGAAACCAGAAGTGACACAGCTCTACCCACAATTGCAGACGCTACACTGACTTGGCTTTTGGCCACTTGAAGGTGAGAAAACAATACTATCACACTTACACAAGAGAACAGTTTGTTCCTTGGGAGTCCTGGACACAGATGGCAAATAGAACAGCTGGGATTCAAGCTGTGAAACCTAAATATAGGGCAGTGTTCAGCATTGTGGGTTAACGCCAAGCAGGCATGCCCTGTTAAATTTTAATACGGTGATCATTAAAAAGGGCTTCGAACACTGAAATGAATTGTAGTGCCCTGTAAAACCATTTTGTTGCACTTAACTTCTGTGTTTTTCAGGCTGAATAAAACATTCATGACAATGATAAGTTCTCTGTGGGAAATAATACATATACAGCAGTTGGGGAAGGATGAATTGTTAATGCTATTTGGCATCAAATCAGTAACCAACATTTCCTCAAGATGCTGCTGCATGATAGTGTGTCAGTGTGGTGGTCTACAAACTAGCCACTTCTGTTGATGGATACAAGCTGAAGCCATTCTCATTCAGCTCCTATGGTTTGTTCTTGGTAAATGGATTGTCTGCCCACTCCTCTCCACCATCAGCTTCTCTTAATAACGATTGAACCAGTGGCCACAATCACTGGACCAGTGTCATTATTAATGGTGACATGACTTCATCAGTGTAATTTTGAGTGCTTTTCAGCCACAGAATCCTCAGTGGCCTTATTAATATACAATACTGAGAATCCATCAGGTCAGACATGGTGATAATTGATAACCTGCTGTCCAAGTTAGTTTTGATGGGGGTTTTTTTGTTAGTCATTAAATGAGGATGCCAAGCTGACATTAAAACGAACAAAACTTCCTTTAAAACACTGTTGTTTTGCCTGCTGGAGTTGGCAGGAACGTTGCATCTAAATGGAATAAAATCATGTTGATACTATTCATTTAGACAGCTTGCTTTTTATGTTTTAACATAAAAATGATCATTAAATCTCCAATAGTTTCTCTGTCTTTAATTCTGAAGATACCTCAGTAATTCTTGAAAATTTAGGAATTACACTATAAAAGTTTATTTATCCAATTTTCCTTACAAGATTACAAACTTCAGTACACAATACCACTGTCTTCTGACATTATCAGTTTAGAGCCCACTGATGCAAACAGGACTGAATTTAAGAATAAAGCAAGAACTCACTGTTCTCTGAACTAATGAATGTCTTGTCTGTTGTCTTTTCCTCGCTGTTGCACCTTATCTGCATATAACCATAAACCACTTAAAGTGCTAAGTTTCTGCTTTGCTTGTGTATAATCACCAGTTTCAGTTCAGGTCATTTCACAGGAGTTTGATTTGAAAAAGAAGGGTTTTTTTTCTCCTTTTTTCTCTTCTGAAAATGAACGTAATCTCAAGGGACAGTCATTCGCTCTGTTCCTCTGTTTATCTGAGGAAAAGGAAAGATGAAGAGAAAACAAGAAAGCAAGAGACGAGAAACAAGAACGAGGGCAAAAGTGTGTAATCCTGTTAGTCCTTATCACTGACCTGGTTTCATCTTGTTTCAGTTGAATTGGCATAACCGAAGACAGGGGAGGGCAGAGAGAGAGAGAGAGAGAGAGAGAGAGAGACGGAGAGAGAGAGAGAGATAGAAGGAGAGGAGCTTTGTGGATAAATATTTATTCTACATGAGAATATACCTTTTTCTGTCCAATTTCTCCCTGTCTGAAATCCAGGATCAATGACAAGGATGAAGGGCATGACACGGCAATACCAGTACACCATTTGCATAATTTATTTGGGTAAAACAGTGCTGGTCTTCCATGTTACAGAACATATTGTCAGAAGAGAGAGACAAAGAGCGCTCCATTGGATAAGTACAGTACTGTCTGTCTGCTCTGAAGCTTTGTGTCTGAGACCAGCTCTTTTAAGTCTGTGCAGCGAGCTGTGGGAAGAACACACTTCACAACATTTAGCCTTACCTCCTGCTGGCAAACTGGCAAATTAAGTTTCATACTAAAAAGGTTCATACTAAAGGAGGGATGGTATGTCAATGCTGTTTGTTTAAATCAGAGAAATACACTCAGTAAGAGGTAATGAAAAGTGCACTGACATATTTTTTTCTACAAATACATAGCTGAATTCTCAGCTTTCTTTCTTCTCATTATAAACAAAGTCTTTATCAGACATTTCTGTAAAGCAAACTCAATTTGGAAATCTTTTGGACTTGCATCAACCCAGGGCGCAGAATTGTTCACCTTATCATATTTTAAATGTTTGTAATTGATCATTTTCTACAAATATGTGTAGCGAATATGAAAATAAACGGGGGCAGGACTTTCATCCTAATATTTTTGCAGCGTTTGATCTGGTGACCAGGTCTGAAAACATCTCGGAGTTGGCCCTCAATTTAATGGGAAGGTTTCATAACCCATCATTAAACACAGCCACAGTCTCCTCTCAGCTGCACACACATGTCTTTGCTTGGGGTGAAAAGACAAGAGGTCAGGGGATGCCCTGTGGGTTTAGAGAGGGCTTCCTTTTCCACACGGGGAGTAGAATCAATGGCTTAATTTGAGAGTATATCCCGTGTGTCCCATGTGTGAACTTGTGCAGGCTGGCAGAGTGCCCCACGGTTCATATTTATTAAGTGAAAGCAGGGGAAGGGAGATGGACCTCATGGTGTGAGTGTTTGAAAGGATTCCTTTAGCAGGAATTGAGAGTGAGATAATGAGAGACCGCAGTCTGTTCCTGTCTGCGTTTCCATCAAAGTCATCATGACTTTGCATAATGTGGCTTTTCCATCTGTAGAGTGAAGAAGCCCAGAGCTTGTGGAGCAGGCCATTTATTTGGTGCTGGGAGTAATCAGGCACCTACAACCAATCGAGCAAAACAGCAGCTCCGCTCTGCAGTCTATGAAGAAAATAAGGTCATACTCAAGTTATTACAAAGATTAACGTAATAGAAATCTTATTATTACTATGAAATTACACGAAATACATATTACAGTTGAATTAAAATGCATATTTCGGCTGATTCAACCAGTCTGCGGGGGATTATGATGTAGTTTGTGCATTTTTTAAGGTTCTGCTCAGACCTCCAACACAACAAGGATGTGGAACTATGAGTTCACTTTGCCATATTCTATTCATACCTATCAAGAGTCAGCAACCTTTTTTGTGTATCCGATGATTTTTTTTGTTTGTATCTTATGGTGTGAGGCTACCGAGGGATTACGGTTTCCCAACTGCTGTGACAGTTTTCGCCTATTAAGGCACCTTAATCAACAGATCAGACATGACTGGCCAAACCTGTGTCTTAGTGTGTTTGCAGGTATCACTTAATCCTAATGCTTTTAAATGTTAAGGCAAGAACAATGAAAATCCTAAGAGATTTTATTTCCTGATACTCAGACATTTAATATTATCATTGATCTCTTCCATGTTTTTAAATGGAAAATATCAATTCTCCTACAATTACAGGATCTTCCCAACAAGCATGAAAATGGCATGTGCCTTTAATAAAGTTAGAAACATCTTATCTGTATTTGTAAGGGTCTGTCTGAAGAAAAGTCAGAACAGATCAGCTCAGATTCAATTCAGTATTGACTGTGTGGTATCGGCAGTCAGGCATCCAGCCTCAGTCAGAACTGTTTAGAGGATTCCAGTGATTCCAGAGTGCGCTAAAGGGGTGTTAGTGTGTTTGGTATTCACATGACTGGGCACAGACTGCAGGGTAAATTCCGTGCTAAGCTAGTGGTAAAGTTGTTTTCACTAGAGTTCTTCCCAGCTGTCTCCTTTGAGAAGTTGTGTGAACTCATCTCACGGGGACTTAGAGCAGCACACACAAACACAGTTGCCATAGAAACACAAATAAACGAGGCAGGGAAAGGAACGGATTTCACCAAATCCAACTATTTTTTTTTTTTTTTGTCAAACCGAGAGCAGTGCAACACCGAAAGCTGCACCTAATCTACAGTTTCACAGTTTCTGATGTACCTGTGAGGGTTAAAGCAGCAGTATCAAACTCCAGGCACGCTGTCTACTGAAACGTCTCAGCTGCTCAGTTTTGGAGCTGATCTAATTAGTGAAATCAAAGAATGTGTTTCATGGTTTGAGTAAATAACTGTAGACAGAGCAGCCCATGAGGATTACAGTTTGACACCTCTTAGTTAATGCTATATCAGGAGACAGTGGTGGTCTCTCACTGCCTCTCTGCTAGAACCTTTAATATTAAAGCCTGACAGTATATGGCTGCACAGCAGTACTGTAAGAAAAAGTCTGGGGCAAAGGAATCTGGGCTCTCAGAAGCAGCAAAGCGCTGGAAACATTATGCCTATGACCAACGTTGTGATCAGGTTTCCCCGAATGATTTGGATTACATAATATACTCCCCATAAATATTTCTGGCATGTTAGGGGTTTGATAAAATGGTGGGATGTTTTGTTTAACATCTGAAGAACATCCTTAAAACTTTATGTGCATTGTGTAATTCTGGAAGTCTACATGATTTCGTTTAACATCTTTAGAATGCTCTTGCTGTGAAAATCCTGTTCATGTTAATGAAACAATTATCTCATCATCAGTACCGAACACATTGCACCTGCTGTCTCTACTCAGTCCAGCTAATGATGATGCACCTCTAGGTTCTGAATGTTCACAAGCGATTGTGGCCCAGATGGACAAGAGCTGAAGGTTGTCTATGGGTTTTTACGTGTAAGGATGCAACTCCCATTTCCAGTGTGTATAAACTGTGGCAATCACCCTCTACACCCTTTACACTCAGTTACAAATAGGTTTTGTGCCATATAGGTTTTGTGCTTAATGCACTCAGAAGATCAGTGAGGTTTTTGTTGATTTGATATTGTTCACTTAAGACAGGTTTGTTGTTTATTTACCAAGTTTCAATGAGGCGTTTTTTTTTGTTTTCTTCAGATCTTTGTCATGTGCGATTGGTAATTTTTAAAACCCTTACACCTGAATAAATATCATTCTACAAGGTCTATAAATCTAGCCCACCCACAAGGTTATATTGTTTGTTGCTAGCTTTGTCAGAACCTACCCATTGTGCTGGAACTGCTTTCTGCTGGCATGGCAGAGTGTTGCAGTTTTTCAGTTACACTTTAGAATGGTTCTCACATAAATTCACCCTTGTTGTGAGCTTCTGTGTGGTCCACGTAGAACCAGTGCTGTTATAGACAGGTCAGTATCCGAAAAATGATCACCTAACCCTAAAATAATTGATACAATTGATTTTGATACCTCTAGGTATGGTTTTTAATATACTAAAAATCTAGTAAAATGTACTACTACATGTGGAACTACCTGTGTACCTGTGGAACTACCTGTGTACTACTATGTACTACTGCCTGTGGAACATGACAACATGAAAAATGTGAAAATCTGCACAATATGTTTCTTCCAGAGGAGTCAGAGGATAATGATGAATAATGATTAACTGTATGTTTAAAATTGGACAATGGAGTGGTTTATCTAGCTCACTGGATTATTTTATTAGTTTGCAGATTGGATTTGTCAATAAATACTTAAATGATTAACTGATGGTAATTTAACTTATTTCAACAGACTGTTTGGGCCCTAAAACCTATTATTTGACCTCAAAATCACCTTTCTAAGCTGAAGAGTAATTGAGATATAGCCATTTTAAGCTCCTGGCAGCTATCTTGGACGCCATCTTGAAAATGACCCCTTTCCCAGGGTCAGAATCAACTAGATTTTTAGTATGTTGTTTAGCATGTCAAATAGTACCAGAATCCAGCAGAAAACTTTTTGTATCAGTTTATATTGGGTTCAACCATGTATTGACCCGTCTATTACTAAGTGCAGGTCAAGCAGGAGAGTGCAATTTCTCAGTTATTTCAGTAAGTAAAGACTGTGTGTACAGCTGTGTGAGTTTTAATGGGTATATGTAAATGAGCAGAACTAAATCAGCATGAAAGGGATAAAGGACATGACCGTGAACTTCCTGTGACAGCTATGTCTTCCCACCAGAGAGAGAGAGAGAGAGAAAGAGAGAAAGAGAGAGAGAGGAAGCTCCTTATTGAATGTCACCTCTGTATCTGCTATAATGCTAACACATTGGTAGTGCTTTTGTTACCCTGATTCATTCAGTACTCCACCTGATTCATTGTTCAAATATCCACACATTAACATATCTGAGCATTCAAAATCAAACGGATGTTTTTCTGTCTGTTGATGATTCTTGAAATGCGTTTGTAGTTCAGTTCTCTTTGTTGTTTGGGATGCTCACATGTAACCGCACATTAAGTAGCAAAAAGAGGTTCTCCATGTCCTGTGATGTTTCATTGAATTTAATCTAGTACCTGGAAGTGACACAATCAGAATTTTCATCTCACCACTCTTCTGAAGATGTGAACATCACTCACACAGAAAAATCATTTCCTTCACTTGTTGCCGATCCACATGATGTTTATGATTAACACTGATATCACTCAGTAATAGCCTGACTGCATTACACTCAAATACCTTTTACTGCATAGCCTGCAAGCCAGGCTGCCCAAACTCTGGCTACAGTGAGAATGATTCACTGAGTCCTCTCTGACAGGCTGTATCGATCCACCGTATTTGTATGCAAGCCGTAGCCAAAGGTTAGAATGCTCTGATCGGCAATAATCAGCAGGGGCACAGACACAAGCAGCTCTGATCTTATCATGGTTGGACTAGCAAGGACAAACTGATCAGCTGCTAGAAACAAAGTTTTAGAGTCAACAAACCTTCTCAAATTTGCAGCTCGGTCGCCTCCAGAATTTCAAAACAGAATATATGGCAACCGCAATTACTGAAATGACTTCCAATCAAAATGCTCCACGGCGGACATCCCCTCACCCATTTCCATATTCATTTACGTCCTGTTAATTTTAAGGAGAGCCGGCGTCATGCTTAGTACAGCGGAAAACTGGTTCATGATATTGGCGATAAAAACCAGTGGCCCATAAAGCACAGCTTTGAACATCAAACTAAACTGCACACAGAGACAAGACAATGTGACACTAACTAAGATGGGGGACAAATTTCTATGTGACTAATATAAAAAAAAGAGATATATCAATTCACCCTATGTCATAAAAATCTTTGTGAAAGTCATTACTACCGGCAAACACACCGGGAAGAGCTCTATGATATTCTAATTCCATGAAATATTATTTTTGCCATTGCCGTGTTACGCATTTGGAATACTGGAGGTGAGTCTTGTTGTAGTGGTGCCATGTAAAGGAGTTACATATTACACGCTTGTATTTGTAAAGTCCTGTTGTGACGTCCTCTTGATTTGACATGGCTTTACTTCACATTCTGTTACCTTACCTTGACAAAACCTCTCACTGTTACATGGGGAGACTATCTCACATAGATGAAAGAGAATGTGATATTAAATGGGAGATACTTTGTAAAGCACAAAAACATGGAACAAAGAACATTTATGTATCTTTATTTCACTTTCTTTTTTGTTTGTTTGTTTTGATTTAGTGGAGTTAGTTTTCACTGCAATTTGCTATTGTCACTTTTTTCCAGCTTTGTATCCTTCTGAACTTTATTTGCTTTGATAATTCAACGAAAAAAAGGAGAGCACAAAATCTAATGCTGCGGATGTTTTGCTGCATTCATATAAATGAATGTATAATTTTGCCATATTCATATCTGGAAAAATGCTTTGTGTTAACTTGAATAGTATCAGATGTAATGTTGAATAAGTGGAAAAAGTGACAAAGGTTGCAGAAATGCACAGCTGTATCCTCTCCAATAAAACTGAGTGGAAAGTTAATCTGTAAACAGTGCAGAGAGTGTTCACTGGCTGAGTACACAAAGATCTCTGACTGTTTAACTACAGCAGCTCTCCTTCACGTGTGTCTGTGCAGACACACAGGTTTTCTGCCTGAAAAAAAAAGTTCACTTAATCTCTCTCCAAATACTCAGCCATGAAATTCTGGATGAACTCTAAGTTATTAGACAGAGAGAGAGAGGGAGAGAGAGAGAGGGAGAGAGAGAGAGCAACCAAATCAGGATCCAGAGAGAGAAGAAGTCCCACCTGATTTCTCCTATAATCTTCAAACTCATTAAACCTTGTGAATCATCATAGTGACAGGAGATGGATCTTTTCTCTGGTGAATGACACAGTTTCAAAGAGGCTTTGAAATCATATTTGACAGTAAAATCCCATCCTCTGAGACTAATTAATCTCTCCTCACCCAGTGTCATCTGACATTTCTGGAGACGAGATGAATGAAGTTTTAATCTGACTCTAGACATTTTTGCTTCACCCCACGACAGAGAGGAACACCCTGTAATTCATTTGTGGATCAGTGTAGCAGTGTCTGCAATGAAACTAGTTTGTGGTTTTGATGGCGGTTTAGGAGGAATCAAAACTGTATGATTTCTTGACTTTATGCAACCTTTTTTTCTTGTCTTAGCCATCTATCGTTTGGAGAAACGACAGTGCACGTTTTGACACTAGATGGCAGTATGTAGCCACGTTAAACAATGACAGCATCATCTGTTCAAAAATCCACTTAACACTGGATGCACTCAGCTGTATATATCGTGTGACTTTATAATTATTTGGCTCTATCTCACATGGAAAATCTGGTAAGAATGTGTTGTGTACTAGTACATTTTAAGTACTTCATAGGTTCAGGATTGATATCGCACATATTAGTTTTGTAGTTTCTGTTCTGTGGTAGAATATTAAAGTCATTCAAGACTGCAGACCTAGTGTCACTAGATGGCACTGAAGTACACAGTAAAATAAGAATCATTTAACATCCACCAGTTTCTCTTAATTCAGAGTTTATGATCTAATCTCACTGATTCAAGCAGTAGACTGTGTAAAATGACATTTGATTAGCTTATGTAAGTACATATGTAACACTGTATATAAAAAGGGAGAATAAATGTTTTCAGGGGATTTTTTTTATAGATACCACACAGCATTTTTCTCTGCATGTGATTCAGTGATATACCAGTGTGTCAGGAGTGCATTTTAGTTTCACCTGCTTCAACCCCAGGTGATGAGAAATATAGTATCATTGTAAAAGTATTGAAACCAAAGTCATATGTCCCCTCAGGTATGCTGACAATTGTTCTGTCAGACAAACACACATACTCTTCTCATTATCAAGAGGAAAAGGAGAAGATACCTAGCAACAAGAGCAAACTTTTTACAGGTACTCTTTATACATTCTCTTTATACTTACAGACTTTGGGCTTATACACACTTCTCCATCTGTCTGTCCACCTGTCTCTCATATTATATACACAGTGCATCTATATTACCAATCCATAAATGCTTAGATTAAAACATTAACAAACCCTATTTGGCTTAGTTAGGGGATTTAGTTACACAATTCCCAAACATGAAATTCACTAAGAGGATGAAGGCTCATTTGACAGAGTGTATTTGTGTTGTTTGGTGACCAGCTCATGCGGTGTGGCCTTCTGAATTGTTGTGACTGTTCCTACTGGTAGATCATTAAACTCTGCTAATAAGGTTTATATAATTTAGGAAAGCAGTATTGAGCAGGATCATTCTGGGGCTTAAATGGATCAGTTAGCATGCAAGCAGTAAACTCTGTTTTCTCATAGTTTGCAGTATTACCCTGTGAGGGATGGGTTTCTTCAAAGTAAACTGTAATGTTTATGACTTCTGTTTAACATTAAAATGAACTGATTCTGTTAGAGCAAACATGTTGGATCTCTTCCAGACGTGTTAGATTGTGTTTCTTATATAATTTTAACAACAGGTGCTTGTCTTGAACTGTCATGAACCTCAGAGGACACTGGCTGCCCTATTAATGGGATGTGCTGTTAGCGTGTTACAATAGTAATCGAGGCAGCTCAGAGGTTTCTGCGTATCTCTGAAATCTCTCATTTCTCCTTCCCTAACTTGGATGTAAATGTCTATGTCTAATATTTTTAGCAGATCATATGTGGTGTTTTATCTCCTGAAATGAAACTGTTATCCCAACAGTAATCTAAACTTCTCACTAGGCAAAACTTTTCAAGGGATTTTTTTCTCATCTCAGGTTCACAGATCCAAACTCTCTGGTGTTCATTTATGGCCTCAGAGTATAAAATATTTGTGAGCATGGTATCATACGATATCGCTCCCAATAACCTCTACAAGACGTGTTTGTTTTAAAGCTTGGCTGAGTTATTTGTAATCAGATATATGTGCACAGGTATTACCAGCTGAATCATGCTTGGGACTGTAATTGAAGAGGTCAAAGGGAATCCTTAAGGCCAAAGTTTTAAATAGCATATGGCTGGCAGCCCATTTTAAACTTTACAGCAATAGAGCAGCGGGTAGAATTACGACTTCTTATGCACAGTAATGATTGTATCAGTATAGAAAAAAAGTGCAACAGTATAAAAAATATATAATTTCTAATGTATGAAAATGAAGGAGAGAGATTTCAGAATCATGAGAAAATTTCCACATGTAAGGGAAGGTTTGACTGATTATTTGACAAATTGCAGATGACTCACATCTGTATGGATTGTTTGTTTTGGCAGATATATGAGTAGAATAAAGGCTGAAGTTTGCGGTGGCGTGAGTAGCCTAGGCATTTTAGAACAGCATGGCATTTTAGAACGGTATTGGGCTTACCCAGTTTCTTAAGGTTTTATTACTTTAATCTTTTTAAGACAAACTTAATATTACTTCTGTCAGAAGCCTATGTCTGAAATTTGAACTGAGCAGATTCTGACTAATTCCATTGTTTTTACTCTCTTTCTTCCACGAATTTTATTGCGATAAGTAAGAGACTTTCCGTGCTTTGCTTGACTTGGAACAATTCCCAAAACCAATTTAAATGTGTCTGTAATGCTTACCCAAGCCTCGGCCGATCAGCTTTCCCCTCATGACAACTTTTCTGTTTACGTGTTTCGGTCCCCAGAGAGATCCCTGGCGGGCCGTTTGGCTCTGTTGTTTCACCGCGTACGGCTTCAGAGCTCACTAATCTCCAACAGTAGCAATTGTTTCTCTTTCTGTCCTCATTGCTTTCTAAGAGCCTTGTAGTTTCTCACCACTAATTAAAATTCTTATCCCCACAAGAGGCCTGGCTCCCCATGGCCCCAATCTGCCTCCTACGGCGTCGGACGTTCGTAAATTAGAGTGACCAGAGCATGTGACAGATATTTTGTGACCACTGTTGTCGCTGCCTTGGACTTCTCTAACGACTGCCTGGCACGCAAACAGGTCATTAGCTGGCCGGGTGAATTAGCAGGTTGCATGCAAAAGTCTTGGGGTCAAGCCAAATTGTGGAATACTGTTTTTTTTTCCCCCCCTTTCTCTGGCTCTTGCGCTTTCTGTCTCATGGGGGTTGTAAATGGGGATAATCTCATTAGTCAAACATAACTTTTCAGATGATGTCAGACTCCTGCGGATAAACTGTGCCCACACATTCTCACAGAAACTTGAAGTTTACAGAATGCCCTATTTACAGTTTTGATATGATTCTGAGTAAAACTATGACATTTTCTGCAGAAATTTGATCCTTGAAAAAGTTTTTTTTTTTTTTTTTTTTTTTTAACTGAATGCAAATACATGCTTGTGCTTGTGTATATGGGGAAACACTCACAGCCACACCCAAAACAATGATTTCAATGTCTTCAATGATTTCAAAAATTCCCTAACATCCTGAGTGAGTGAGCTACTGGGTCTTTCCTCACTGGACAGTCAGAAAAATTGGATCCTGATTTAGTTGCTCTCTCTCTTTTTCTTTCTCTCTCTCTCTCTCTCTCTCGCTCTCTCTCTCTCGCTCTCTCTCTCATTTGCTCTCTCTCTTTTCAGACTTTTCAGCTTTCATAATTTTTGTTAAAAATCAGAATCCTTTCCTATTGACTTTGTCCTTTTGCTCAGGTGTGTCTAAACAACTTTTCACAGGTAGTTTTCTTCAGGAGTTTTGAGTTGTGGTCATGACTTTAGGCCAGTCTTGTGCAATATGTCCTAATCTCTCCATCCAGATAGCTCTAACAGAGGACACCCACGGGTCTAATTATTTTTGACGGTCATAACTGTGGAATGTTCTGGAATAGTAAGAGATGAGAAGGATAAGCCACCTTAACTCCTGCTGTTGAGGAGTTCTGTTTTGATCTGTATTGTTTTCTAGATCTTGTGTTTGTTTCGATCATTAGGGAATAGAGAGATAATGTTGTCATCAAAAGTGTAACCCTTCATTAGCGCTACATTAGTGGTAAAAACATATATTTATTTCACCAATTACCCATAATACACATTAACATATTTGTCCAGTCCTGAATGTTTATTTCCAAAAACCTCACCCCGTGGTGTTAAAAAGCTTTGACAGGCATGACTGCTCATAAAGCATTGGTATGGATATTGAACTATCACAGGGCTTACTGCAGATGAAAACACTTCTGTGTTTTTATCAGCGTTTCTAAGGAACAAAATCGTTTATGGTTCACGAGGATAGGTAAGATGAAATCCAGACAGACCTGTGAACACAGTGAGTCATTAAATCAGTGTACATCATTTATTTATTGACTGATTCCCTCATGGACAACGTTCACATTTTCTTACAAAGATGATGAAGAAAAGTAGCATGTCTCCACATAATCTAATGAACTGAAGTTTAGTTTCCAAGGTATTGATTCTATTATATATCCTGTTGTGTTAATAGTTAATCATCTAAACTGCCTTTATGTAAATGTCTGTGATTACACACACTGTGAACAGCAAATTTGTCCTCTGCATTTAACCCATCCAACACACCAGTAGTGAACACACACACACACCACACATAAGAGCAGTGGGCAGCATTGGGGGAACCAAACTGGCAACCCTCTGGTCACAAGCCCGGTTCTCTAACCTTTAGACCACGGCTGCCCACGTTTATCTAAGGTAAACTACACTTTATTGATCCCCATAGGGAAATTCTTCTCTTCTTCTGAGTGTCTGATGCCTAACATGCATGTCTTTGGCTGTGGGAAGAAATGGGAGTACCCAGAGGTCCACACAGAGAGGAGCCATAACCAGGACTTGTGACTTGAACAACAACCTCTTTCTTAAAAAGAAATAGCACCAACCAGTATACTGCCATGCTGCCATAGAGCACTGTTCTGTGTATGAAGACATAGACTTACCCTGTTGTTGTTTGAAGTAATATTTGTATGATTCAGGGTTAAGGTCATGACAAGTGTCCAGCACTCTACATTCTTCTCATTCCTCTGAAGACTAAATTACCCAGCATAGCCCACCTCCTGTGGACGGGCCACTTACCTACCAGTGACCTTTGGGGTTTAGGGTCTGAGTCAAGCCTAGTAGACCCTGAACGGGGTCAAGGTTCATGAGACCACACTCATTTCAGCACTCATGGTCTTGTGGCATCTTGGGCCGAGGGCATTCTTTTGTCCTGATCTGATCAATCTGTGACAAGGGTCAAGTGAAGTCCTTGAAAATGAGTGTCATTTTCTCCCCAGCTGGGTTTCATTGCATTCACTTTGCTCTCCTGACAACAAACCTCATGACCTTGTGAGTTTAGCTGTTACTGTGCTCAGACACAAAGCACATTTAGAGTCTGGGTTATGCCCCTGTTTAATACACACAGATGCAGTGAGTCTGAAGTTAGGAATTTTTCAGAATCTGATTGTGACTTTAAGTCATCATGCATAGAGACTGAATCATGAGCTAAATATGATTCAGTTAAATGAAGCTTAACTGACCAGTACCCTGACTATCAGAGACAGGAAACTGACTCTAGCTTTATCTGAATTGTTATACAATGAACACTGCAGTGAAAACATAATATTTCCTCAGTCTTCCATTTAAAAAAGTATCCTAAAAGTTGTGTTATGTTAAAATATGTTAAAGATAACCTACTCAAGCCTCCTTAAAGACAAAGATTTTGGGGGGAAAATCTTTACACTGCGACAGAATTACTAAACAGGCAAATCTATTCATTTTCTGTCACTGCCGTCTGGTTGAATTAGGTTTCGAGTGGCCTGCAGAGGGCGCTCGTGTGCTTCATATCCACTGGGTTCGTGACTTTGTAAGCATAGAATACTGCTGTTATACTGCACATAAGAAAAAAAAAACCTACAGGGTTAATAAAGCATTGTAAACAAGTTTTAAAACATTGTCAGTAAATGACAGATGTCAGCACACTAATAATCACTTTCATATAATGTTAAATAGTAACTTGAAGCTACTGCCTGCTTCTACAGCCATGTCAAATAAAAAAAAAAAAAGATTTGCCATACGTTTTGTGAAGTAAATTTCACGCATAGTGATACTTTGTAATATAATTGAGACCTCAGGTCTGGAGCATGTGAAGAAAAATAGCTGTGTCTAACACAGGGGCAGCCATCAGTTTCACTGGTGCTCGTCTGGCCTCCTGGCATGTAGTGTCGGCATGCTGTCACATGTTACTATGGTAAAATAATCAGTTGTACTGGCCGTGGCCTTGCTGTCTAAGTGTATCCTGTCTCAGTAAACACATGACGCTTCTCTGACACCTCCACAGTCCCAAAATGCACCCCTGCCGCTAACACGTTACAGGATCACAAGGCCTTCTTAGTCTCACCATTAAGTATGAATGACAGTTTTAAGGAAACAGTCAAAACAGAAGTCCATATGCTGACACACTTCATAAATTCCTCCTTTTTCTGAGCGGCGTGAGAGAGGGCTGCCTCACGCGTCTGAGACAGATAGATGGGCCGTGGAGATAGGTGGGCGCCGGTGCTCTCAGGGAGAGGCCAAAGGACACTGTATAAATTTAACTGAATTGGACAGGTCTAAAGGTGTTTAATTGCTGAAGTTTGGTGTGGAGACCTACAGTCCGTAGAGTCACTATCCTCACTGTATTTCAAAAAGAACAAAAATTGAACGGTCACCTTAAGCACCAGGGGGATCTGTATTTATGCCCACGGTTCTTTGAATAAACTGCTCAGACTGAAAAAAGAGCACCGCTGACAAAAACACACTCTAGTTATACGAGAGCTGGGACATAAACAAGAGTTACACTCCTCTGAGGTTATGGAGCGCTGGTCTGGAAGAACAGTGTGTGAATGAACGTGTGAACGCGCCTCCAAATAAAGCATAAAGTGAAGGACTGCCAGCTGTTGCCATGCCTTACCCAGGTCAGAGGAACGTTCTGGAAAACTTTCACAGAGGAGCTGGAATGAAATCTCAGTCACTGCTTAGACACTCCAGGTTTGCGAGGCACACACACACACACACACACACACACAAACACACTCACACACACATGTTCATTCACTTGTATTGTTGTATTGGTTTTGTTATTTTAACATGTCTAGATTGTCAATGACAGAGTCATATCAATGACAGGTATCTTTGATTGCAGTTGGGTATGAGAGTGAATGAAGGTTTTCTTTCTCTCTTTGAACTTTTTGACTTTACTCATTTTTATCATTACAGTTTGTTGTTGTTGTGTTTTTGGCTAGAGGCTGTGGTTCGGTTATGTTTGATTTTACCTTACACCTGACAAGATCTGCTAGGTATTCTGTTGATCTTGGATGATCCTGACCTTGTTCACTGCAGCTGCTGGTACTTACATACTTACATGCCATTCACATTCATATCAATGAAATGTGTCTCTGGCATTGGAGAGCGAGAGAGAGAGAGAGAGAGAGAGAGAGAGAGAGAGAGAGAGAAAAGAATTTTAGTGACACCTATGTTATGTACCCAAGAGGTTTCTTTTATAAAGCCCCCACACGACCACTCAAAAAACCCATCAAAACGAAATATAAGTGAATTCATTGAATTCATTCATCAAGTTTAAGCAAACATGAAAAGGGAATAGACATGAATACATTATAAGTATACAAAGAAGGGAGAAACATACAAAGGAATTAGAGAGAGAGAGGGAGAGAGAATGAGAGAAACAGAGAGAGAGAGGTCTTGCCTTAAAAGGCAGAATACAGGGGAGGTTTAGCCATAACAGCTGGAATGCAGCCTAGTGACCTGAACCTGAGCACTCACCACAGTTTTCTAAACATACAGAAAAGTGGGCTTCCATCCCCACCATTTAAAGTCTGCTTTAAGGTGCGTGCGTGTGTGTGTGTGTGTGTGTGTGAGTTTATGTGTGAGTTTATGTGTGTGTGTGTGTGTGTGTATCCAAGTCCCATTTGTTGTTTTTTCGTCTGTGATACATTTTTGAACCACCAATACCAACCATATATTAATCAGAATTTACATTCGTCTTAGTAGATCCTGGTTATGAGCTTAGATATTTCTATGATAGATCTGCCTCCTGAGACCATACGGGGCAGCTGAGAAGCATGTAGGATGTTAGGAATATTAAATCAAGCTGGACTGAGGGGGTGGATGAGTGTCACAGAGTGCTGGATTTGGCACACATCTATAAGAGGGGATGTTGATTCCTGACTTCTGTACACGCTCTCCTCCTCCCTTTGCATTGTGGGAATGCAAATGTGGCAACTAAGAGAAAACATTTTACAGACTGTTATGTAAAAACATCCGCTACTTGGAAAAGGTAGTTCATTCCCTGCATTATAAGGTTCTGAGCACTTTTTATGGTGGAGGAAACTTTTCAAAACATGAGAGAAGTACATTAAAACTACAGCGTACAATTTTATAGCAGATATTATAACATGGTTTCACTCACACATCCCAGCAATTCCTTTGTTGTCAAAGACCGCTTTGTGAGGAGATTTAGATATTCCTTGCCCACTCAACTGCTGGCCTAGCTGGTGTGTAGCTTCCCTGTTAACAGTTTTGTCTTGTGTTCTTGTGTCCACACAAATAATAATGTATAATTCATACTGTTTTGGAGCAGATCATGTGGATATGGGGAAAAATAGCTAGCTAGCAAATACGGACCTCAGGCATAGCCTCTTTTCTCCAGTCAAACTGAACACTTGGAAAAGATTTACAGTGAGAGCAGTACTGTAAAACCCCTAACAGTATGGGAATGCCTGTGGCTCATGTGTGTGACCTAAAGAACATAGAGTAAGACTCAGTGAACACTCATTCCAGCAGTGAGCGGATGTTTGTGTGTTTCGCAGGGGGGAGTTAGCACCCTGGAGTGCTGAATAGTTCATATCTGGCTCTTATCATGCACTCTCTGAAGTGACACCGTTTTAGGGGGTTAATTCCCCCTACCCTTTGCTTCCCCTCCTCCTCAACACTGTCGCCACGTGCCATGGATGTGAAGCGCCGTTTCCGCGACAACAGCCAACAAACAGCAGTCAACACGACACAGCCGCACACTATGTGTGGCGTGCAAGCCAAACTGTCTGCTCTGTGTCTCCCTATATACTGTTTCTGTCTGTCTCTTTTCTGTATCATTGCTCATGATCTCTCTCTCTCTCTCGCTCTCTCTCTCTCTCTCTCTCTCTCTCTCTCACTCTGTCTTGTCATTCCAATTTATCTTTCTGGCTCTGTGTTTTTCTCTCTCTTTCTTACTCAGGCTCTCTGTCTTACCATTCAATCCTATCTTAGTTCTTTCCTCAACTTGTTTCTCTCTTTCTTTCTTTCCTTCTCTCTCTCTCTCTCTCTCTCTCTCTCTCTTCTCTCTTTCATCATTCTGTTTTATCTCTATCTAGCTCAGTGTTTTTTTTTCTCCTTCCTCTCTTTCTCCATCTGTCCTTTCTGTCTTGCTTCATTCTGCTACTTGTTTCTCTCTCCCTCTCGCGTTCCTTTCTCACCTCTTTTTCTCAGGCACTCTCGTCCTTTTTTTCTCCATCACAAGCCTCATTAATTATTCTGTAGTGCAGGCCCTGTATCTCAGCATCACCTGACACCATCCCTCCATGTTTCCCACAGAGAATCTCATTATTAAAACTGAATAAAGGAAATGACAGTCATATTTTCAAACAGGGCTTGGTCTTAAAAACTTCCTCTTCCTTTTCTCTTGGTCAGGCAGGTTCTCTCTATATTCTGTAGGCAGTTTTCATTACTGGGCTGAGGAAAGAAAAATGAAAATAGAAATAAGTTGTGTCTTCCTGTTTTCAGCCTGAATTTTCCTAGAAAGGGAAATTGTCGTGTTTAAAGTCATGTGTGTGTGAGTGTGCCGTGCTCTCTGAAAGTGCTGGTGTTAGGGGCTGTCTCTCTAACACCTCTGTGTTAGGGACAGTGTTTGTGTTACACTGGGCCCTTCTCTGAGTTGGCTGGAAAAAAATATCCTCTGAACAGTTTGAGTTATGCTTTCTTTGGCAAGGCTGACACGCAGGCCAAAGCATATTCATCAAAATCCTGATCGTTTCAGCTCCCTCTCTCCGAAACAAGGGACCGGTGTTTCATGTTCAGGGCGACCAAGGTGATTTGAAAAGACGTGCAGAATTCATGTGGAACTGGCTGGATTGTACGGAAATTGTGTTCACAGACCAGAATAGCAAATGTGAAAAGAGACTGAAGAGGGGAAGAAGAAAGAGAGGGAATGAGACAAAGACAGAGAGAGAAACAGAGAAAGAGAGACAGAGGGGGGGGGGTACTATTGTGTGTTGCCATTTGTGAAGTTACTGATACAAAATGAAAACACTTTATTTGAAGCACTGTATTTGAACCATGGCTGTATTCGACAAAAATGATGATGATCCTCCTTGAAATTCATACTCTCAGCACTTAACGCTTTGTCCAATTTTATGGGAAATATTTTCCACTGAATATTCGTTTTTCTTTTTTGCATGACTAATACTGGCATTAAAAAGCATAGCACCTTTGCTGAACCAAAACAAGCCTGTGTAAGATAAACAGATCTGTCTAAGGATTTCACAGGCTGCTTGCTGCTGTTTGCTTTGATTGATCTGTAGGACGTTTACACAAAACAGAGAAGAAAATAAACCTGTTCCTTCTGTAAAAGTTCCTCTCTTCACCTCTCTGACTGCCCCTCTTCTGTTTTTCCAGGGTTACCAGGGAGCTGAATGAGATCAAAATACAACCATAATAATCCACATCTCAGGATTCAACATTTTTTGACTCTTTTCACAAAACAAAAATATCAGCGCACCAAATGGTGCCAAACTTTGCCTCTCTTCTCTTGAAAGTCAGTCTAAACCAATTATATTAATCTCTGGAGTCAAACCCTGCGTAGTTTGACTAAAAAGAGACATCAAAACAGGTGAGGTAATCATTTAAAGCTCTTTGTAAACTGAGTTTCCACTCTTGCATGCTTCTGTTAATGCTTGTGTTTTTAAAAAACATTAAAAAGTCATTGTGGGGAAAAAAAAAATTGTGGATTGAAATGTCGTAGTGACGTGAACTGGTGCCAAATGTTCAAAGTTATCACATGTTTGTGGTTATTTTGCTTGTTACACACGTAGTTACTGATGTGAACAACCCCTTGCTGCAGTTTGTAGCACTGGGAGATTCAGATCTCTGAGGGTCAGTTGGCTATCCTTTTCCTGCCCCCCCCCCCCCCCCCCCCCCCTAAAAACACAGCTATTTTCTCCTGTCCAGTTATATAAAGAATTGTCTGAGCTAGCATTCCCTGTTTTATGCCTCAGGTCTTTGGGAAGACTCAGCATGGCTGAGGGGAGTCGGAGGTGCACCGACTTTAGGAATATTGGGATAGGGTTAGAGGAAAATTCACTTACACTCTGTTCAAAAATAAAAACTTGTACAAAACCTTTGGTCAACATTGAAATGAGAAACATCTGCAATAATAAAAGGAACCCCTGTCTTCCAAGAGGTAAATATTTTTAGCAATCTGCAGATTAACTATCCTGATGGACCTGTAGGAATCTTTTAAGACACTCACTTGATATGTACAAACGGCCTATGTTTTGACTGCCTTAGTTGTTCATAAGACCAGGAAGAACTTTAACATATAATCACCATTTTTTGGATAGCCCGGGTCTGTCTGAAAGGTAGCTTTTTTTTTTACTGATACAGGAGTTCATTTGTTCAAAAATGGTCATTACCTCTGTTACAGGGTTTTTAGTGAGGGTTAAAAGCATGGGTCATTGGGTTGCTCTGTACTCAGATGCTCTCCTCTTTAACACCCTCCTGAGGGGAAATGTTAGGGGCTGTTGGACCCGCTCAGTCACTTGGTATTTTTTATGACCATATTTCTAAAAACAAACATAGGAGACTGCACATCTGCTTCAGTCAGGCACAATTATGTTTCGTGTTAAAAGTTACATGATCATCCACAGTGTTTACATGCATTCCTCTGTCTCTTTATTTAAATCAAACCTCGACCGCAAATGTCCAGTCACTTAGGAAACAATACAAAAATCCACGTAATGATTTACATATGATGTGAATTCTCCAACACCAAAACAAGGCAGAAGAATGTAGCATGTGAAGAGATCTCTGTGCTTACTCCTGTATTCGTTCAAATTGGATTTGGAGAGAACCAGAATGAGCCAAAAGAATTAGTGACATGAAGGAGTATAAAAATAGTTCTGGTTGTTAAATTTGGTCATTCTTTAAAAACAAGGAAAATACATGAAACAGGGAGGCCGTATGATCAACTACAAACAACTTGAAATACTTGGAATGTGGATTTTCAGACTAGGCCATTTGGCTTTGTGAAATGTTCTCTGAATTAACTTTGACCCTTCCTGGCAGCATGAAGAGCAGCTATGCTAGAACTGTGACTCATGCTTATGAGATCAAAATGATACAAAAGGCAGTGATGTCATAAAGGATGCCATGATGTCATGTTACACAGGAACCAATAGAAGGTTTGATATCACTAATATCAATGGAAGCTTGGGTTCCCAGTAAAAAAGATAACTCTCAGACATTTTCCCTTAAAAAAAATT
This sequence comes from Chanos chanos, assembly GCF_902362185.1. Taxonomy (NCBI): domain Eukaryota; kingdom Metazoa; phylum Chordata; class Actinopteri; order Gonorynchiformes; family Chanidae; genus Chanos; species Chanos chanos. The sequence continues at coordinate 40,670,531 of NC_044498.1, read as the reverse complement.
ATGCCCCCTGGTCTCAGTCTTAATTCTGGCTGTTACAAGTGTTAGCACCGGAGCCAGAAAATGTAAGACAGCAGCATACACTGGGAGATCAAGTAAAATACTGAAGGTTCCTGACAGGGTTAATTACAGCTATCTACCTCTCCCAGACTTCTGTCTCAACAGTGCAAGCTTAACAGCTCTTTATCACAGAGTCAGTTCAGAGGAGTGATCCATCTCTGAGTACTGAACAAAGTTTGCCTTTGGGACCTTAGCGTTTACAATCCTGCCCTCATCTATGCTCCTCCTTCCCAGTCCGAAGAGTGTATTTACGGCTAGTCTTGTTCACTTGTATTTCCACACTGGAATGCTGGGAATGTCAAAGACCCCTCCTCTACACGACCCATTCCACACAGAAGACAAATGGTGCAGGCGTCTCATTCTCGAGATGATCGAATGTTCGCCCACCGCTTCTCCCACTGCAGGGCATCATGGGAGAATGCTAAGAATGCCAAAGGCAAAAACGGAGAGTTGTTCTCTCTCTCTCTCTCTCTCTCTCTCTCTCTCTCTCTCTCTCTTTCTGTCTTACCAAGCTCCTCTGTGCATGCGTGTCTCTTTCTTTTCCTTCACCTTTCAAGTTCATCTTTACTAGTTCAAAAATAATTCTTTCTCTTAGGCCTCATGTGAGCTCTAAGTTGTCCATCTGCTAAATGAACATTTCATTATAAAGCACTGAATAGCCATTGTATGCTATTAAAATAGCATGTCTTAATAAATTATTGTTCAGGCAAAATGCGAAGGATTTATTTCTTTTATTATTTAGTTTATTGTCAGCTCCACAGAATAAAAATGTATGCATAAGTTGCAGGGTAGTGTAGTAATGTTCAGTATAAATATATCTGTACACAATGGTTTTTGGTGATGAAGACAAGTTGAAAAAATTCACACAGATATACATCTCATAGAGAAATATTACTATGTTGATTATCATATGCTATTGTGCAGGAAAACAATGTTACACACCACTTCTATTTACCTCTATGTTGGGATTGCTTCTAAGCATGCTAAATCAGTGCTAAGTCTTGATTTAACATCAACATAAAAGGCACACTTCTTGTGATGTTATTTGCCTAAATGTAATAACACATGCATCTCTCTCATGCCCTGCATCATGACAGAAAAAATGAAAAAGACAAATAAAACAACAAAAGCAAATTAAAAAAAAGCAGTCCATCAAAGCTAAGGATTTAAGGATTAAAAGTACACTCTGGGAATCTCTCCTGCCCTAGCAGTTCAGATGCAATACATGCAGTTCCAATTCTCTGAAAGAGCCTCCTCCACTTTCCCTTCCTTGTACATCTGAACTGATGTTCACAAAGCCTTGATCAGTCCTTCCACTCTGAATGAAATGTCTATTTCTGGGCTCAAACTCTTTCTATCCCAAGAGAGCAGTGCTAGTGAAAGAGACAAGATGAGGGAAGGATAGAGTTTTGGTACAGTTTTGTTCTGGGATGTGAACTGTTATATTCACTTGCCTTGTGTAGACAGATTGATGAAGTTTCTCTGCGATATGCTGCAAAGAGTCTTTTCCCTTAACGCTCTGATTCGGCATTACGACTCAATGTTTTGGCTTGTCCATTATATTGAGAATGTCGTCCAGGATGGACGGACCCAAATCGAGTTCGAGAGAGAGCAGAGACCCCGTAATCTGGGAAAGGGACTCCTCTGAAAAACTCTCAGGCTTCGACAGCTCAAAGTCAAAATCACATATTCGTCCTTCATCTACCCCACTGTCTCTGTCGGCAGAGTCACCGCTGATACTCCTCTGCTCCTTCTCGTTTGGAAGAGTCATGCTGTCATGGTTGTTGTAGCCATTACATTTTCTGTTTTCACTGATGTAATAGGATGATGGCCTCTCAACACCATTTTCGTTGCACTTTGTGTTTTCAGTTCCGTTGATACTGTAGGATGATGGCTTCTGAACACTGATGTCACCATTACACATCCCATTTCTGTTTTCAGCAGCGTGAAAGGGTAAAGGTTTCTCAGTACCATTCTCACCATTGTGTACTTTGTGGTTCTTAGTGAAAGCTTTCTGTGTTGGTGGTTTCTCTGGTGTCTCATCAAAACTAATTGTGAAGGGAGATTTCTTTGGTACCTCATTTGATGGGGGGCAAAGGTCATGACCAAAGAGTGAGATGGACTGAAGTAGAGCATCCATCTGTAGAATCTCCAGCTCTTCTTCCTCCTCTGTCTCTGAGCTTGCAGGAGGAGTTGGTGGCCCTGTCAGGTCCTCAAGAGGATCCTGGCTGACTGGAAAAACCGTGGTGGAGATAAGAGGCAGGGTCAGAGCCTGGCTGCCACCAATTGTGGGGAGTGAAATGGCATTTTTTAGAACTGGTGAGGGAGTCTCGACGTAGGAAGCATCGGAGGCACTGTTTGCTCGCAGGAATTCACCATGGCCTGTGTAAGAGGGTCGAATCACTTCACCTTTACCAGGCAAGAGCTCAAACCGGCCCTGCAAGAAGGACATGTCTCCAAAAGCATCACGCTCACCACCTTTCCCAATGTGGATGGTGTGGCGGAAGTCACCCAGTGGAGGGCTGATCATGTCCGGAGAAAGAATATCCCTCAGACGACATTTCTTACCCTTCTTGGTGTTGGTGGATTTCAGGTAGATGGGTGTCTTGGCAGGCATTGCCGCTAACAGTGGAGAGATCTAAGCGTAAAAACAATGTAGAAACAAGAAGAGCACCCTACAACTTCAACACCTTTGAGTTTTGGTTTGGACTGAAGAGCTGATGTCTCCCCAGAGAAAGGAAGGAGTTACATTCTTAGAGGGCAGGTGACCGTGCACTGGTCTCCTCAGTCTTCACTCTGGTCCAGCCCAAGTGGTCAGGTATGTGATGCTCTCCGGCTGAGGGGGTTGACCGATGCTATTAACCTACAGGGAAAAAAAGGAACACATCCTAATTAGATTTTTTTTTATTTTCAGCAGACAGAAGTCCATCAAACCTGAAGCTTGAATCTTGAGCATGTAGTTTCTGTGGACTTACAATACAGTTTCTCTCCTGAACTTGCACTTAACATTTCATGAATGCGTACAAACCCAAAACAAAGAAAGAGGACACTCTCCTGCCTTGTTAAATCTGGCTATACACTGAAATCTCCAAAAGCCTTCAACAAACCCAAGACAGAAAATTAATGTTACTGCTAAGCTTTATAATATACCTTAGAAGTTGCATGTAAAAGGGTCTGTTCTGTAGTTCCTCCTGGCATTCCATTCAGCATTTACACAATAAACCCTGGCTTTGAGTTGACATATTTATAGGGCATTCAATTCCGCCTTTGTCTCTGATCTGTCATAGATCTTATATGCTTCCTGCTGTGCATTGTCATGGTAAAGATATCATGTTATTCTTACAGACCTTGAGAACTCTGGTTAGAGTGTGTGTTTGGAGAGGGTGACATACAAACAGGAATGACAGAGTCATTAAGGCTTGGCCTCAGGAGAAAGGCTAAAAGTCCACCCAAGAGCCCTCAAGCTCCCGTTTTACATGCACTAATGGGCAACAGCTGGACTGTAGATTGGGCAAAGAGAGGCGATGGAGCTTTACCGGGATCAGCGTGAGGAGAGGCCCCAAGGGAGGATGGACAACTGCCCAGACAGAGAGAGAGAGAGAGAGAGAGAGAGAGAGAGAGAGAGAGAGAGAGAGAGGGGAAAGCACGTAACAGAGCATGTAGGAAGGAAGTGAAAGAGAGAGTAACATTCACAGATGCTAATTTGTTTTGAATTAAGCTGTTTTGATGCAGCATGGACAAATGAAGTGATGATTCTCAGATGAAATTTGTCATTATTTCGGTGAAGGTAACATTCTGAGTGTCTCTTACTGTCTCTGTAAAATGGGCTTTAACAGTGCTTTGTTTAATGTCAATAACCCAAATGTGCTTTTGACTTTTGGGGAATGTTAAGGAAAATCCAAAGTGAATGTGGAGTGTTTTGGAGGATTTTAGAGATAAAGAGAGAGAGTGAGAGAGAGAGAGAGAGAGAGAGAGAGAGAGAGAGAGAGAGAGAGCTTGCCCATTTATAGACATATTTACTTTAGAGAGGTCCTGAAGCACTGACCCATGGTTACAGACTGCAACCTATCACAAAGGCTTCGGCTGGGCCAAGTCTAGCCAAATATGTCTGATTCTAAAAACATCTACATTCCTATTGCAGACTGCTGTGACGGTCCTCTTCCTCTGCTTAACCTCACCCATAACGCATACACCCAGGCACAACAACATCAGCTCTCACATTCACACACAGCCACTCGACACCGAACTTACTCACACAGACAGTCAGTGTTGGAAGGCCCTTTGATGTAGGATGTTGGAAAAAATGATGTAATGGCTTAATTTGGTCAGATGAAAAACAGAACACACTGAAAGTCCCACTGTCACACCAACATGACTATGTCAGGACTGTAAATTCATTTTCAATTGATATAATTTATTCGTTTTGTTTCTGTTTTTGTTTTTAAATCAGTTCAATTGAATCAATGAAATTCACATCTTTGTTTAACTTTAGTGTGGATCTCTCTGCTTTGTCATTTGATGCTATTAAGAAAAAGAGATTCAACAACTGATTTTTCAGATCCAATAAAAGCAATATCTTCAGATGCTAATCCATGAAAACTTCTCAGTGTAGATGTTCCTCAGCATAGCCCACAAAGGAAGTGACAAATGGCTTAAATAAACATTTATTCCATCAGTATTAAACATTCATACACAGCACTCAAGATAATCACTGCTAGCCTCACAACATGAAAACACAAATGCAACACCTGTTAACTATACATGAGCAATGGCATTTCCTGAAGATGAAATGACTACCATGGCAGCAACAGGACAAGATAGAGCAGGTCTAAAGTTTAATTGTGCCAATGTGGATATAGACTTATGACAAGAGGAAAGAGGAGCCTAATCCTTAAAAAAGCCATCTTAAATTAGAAAGCGTGTGTGTATAACAGATGTTAAAACGCTCCGTCTTTACAGGGTGTATATTCATTAGGGAGCAGCTGAGAGGGCACTGGGTCCATCAAGCTTTAGGAACATTTTTGGATGCTGATGTATCACAACACAAATAAACTTCCTCACTTAACTAGCACCAGACTGCTATACATAGACATGACAAGCGCTATGGGTGAGTTGAGTGAATAAGGGAGAGAGAGATAGAGAGAGAGAGAGAGAGAGAGAGCATGTGACTTTGTATGGTTGTGTCAGTGAAATGTGCTGCTCATCTGAAAGTGTGATAAAATGAGTCAGTGGGTGAGGTGATTAGTGTTTGTGTTGGTGTGAGAGAAAGACAGTGTGTGAGCTGAGAGTTAAGCCTGTATCACATTTATTGCGGCAGTGGCCCCCTCCCCTTCTCTTCATCTGTCTCCCTTCTTTCCAAATCCCTCATCCCTCTCTCTCTCTCTCCCCCTCTTTTTGACCTTGACCTTGACTGAGGTGCATTCTGTAGCTAAAAGTGGGCTAGGGGATGCAGCAACACACCTGCTTGCTCAGAGCCTCCATCCCTACAGAGATATACACTGTGATCAGCATCTACTCTCGCAAGGGCACAAGACACACACTCACACACACACACATACACACACAGACACACACACATACATACACACACAGACAATGTCGATGCATTGGACAGTGCATGTTAGACCCTGTTATTGATCCTATCGGCAAATTCTCAAACTTTACCACACTGGGACTAAATAATTACCCTCTGACATGAAAAATGCAAACCTCTTAAATTATTACACATCCAGGAAAAGGTTATTGTTCTTCGATAGTCAATGACAACACCAGTAAAATTATTCAGAGGTGTAATCACATTCAAGGTCACCAGCGGCAATTTGTATGTGAGTGAATGGGACGATAGCTGTGCTGCTGCAGTGCAGTGTTATACGATAACTGGAAGAGGTGTGAAGAACTGAGGCCATGTGAAGTTTCATAAATTCCACTCTTCCATGCAAAAGCATGATACTATACTCGTGTTTCATGTGTCAGGAGTGTTGGATCACCTCATAAACAGACACAGAGCTATCAAATACCACTATTAACACCCAGACCAACTGTGAGTGGATCCTCCTGAAAGCAGTGCACCTTACACATTCGAACTGACAGTTTTTAACATGAACCACAAAGAAAAGCTGGCTTAAATCCTTCAGAAGTAAACTCTACTCATATTCAACTCTACAGGAGTGACATTTGCGCCGGCAGTTTAATTGCGTAATGTACAATGCATCCAAATTGGGATAACACACTGAGAATGATGTTTTGAAGATTGAAAACGTTTTTTTTTTCAAAACAAAATATTTGACCGAGGGGGTTGAAGTGCAGCAAACATTTGAGGCATTGTTGCTATATATACGACTCGGGTTCACGGCTGTGTGTTTTGCCTGTGGTCATACATTGGGATTCTGGAACAGGTCCAAGAGAAGCGAAAGATGGCACGCGTGCGGAGGCGCCATCGTTTCAACACCACAGCAGAATTTGGTCAAGGGTTTACTTTACTCCTGAGGAGAGAGATTTGTCCCAACACTCTCCTAATGGACCCGAGTAACTAAAAGAGAAACATTCTTAAGAGTCTACAGATAAAAGTTTCTGAAGGAAAATGTTTGATAATAGCTTGATGGCTCAAAAGTTTATGACTGATGTAGTCAGATTTTCTTATCTTTTCGATGCAGAACTCCCATCTTGACAAATCTAAAGGGCTGAACCACTGCACCAGCAGGAGCTTCTATGTAAGCCAGTGAGAATGAATATTCTACTGAATCCCATTAGAGGGTTCATTAGATGCCTTTATGACAGCATCACTCTTTATCCTTCTCTGTATTCCAGTCCAATCAGACAGCATGAGGAGCAGAACCCTGCTGTCCGTGATATTAGAAACACATCTCATTGAAGCTCACTAACAGGACGACAGAGCCTGGATCCTCTCCAGACACTTAGAGAGAGAGAGAGAGAGAGAGAGAGAGAGAGCTGATTAATCACAGCCATGGTGCGGCAAGGCATGGCAAAGGAGGCCGCTGTGAATTATGGGTAAAGACAGATAGATACAGGGTATTTTTGGGAATTGGTGGTAAGTGTGATCTGGTGATGGAACCCATCGCGTGACCGGCTGTTCGGACAAGATCCCTAATTAAATCACGTGCAGGGAATCTGGGTCAGCTTATTATTAGAATGAGTGTGAATGAGCTTGAGTCTAAACAAGAGCAGTGATGACATTCTACAGTCCAGGGCTCACTGTACACACAGATGACAGCCATCCAATGGGGCGGGGTAGAGAGGCGAACGGGCGCCCGGATTTCTGTTTAGCTTTACGACCGCTCCTGCTTTGATTTCCCCCTCTGACCTATTTTAGCATTCGCTTTCTTAGGCCTAAAACTGGACCACCCATCTACAGGAGGGCTTCTGGCTTTGGAGATGGTGCAGAAGTTGTTTAAGTTTTGTAAATTTTGTAAGGACACTGGACTGTGTGGTTTCTGTGGGTTTTTTTTTTTAGATGTCAGCTTTGCAGATGGTATTTCATCTGGACAGTGGTCAACAAATCCACCTGTCTGAGTGCTCTCTTTTTTTTCCGTAGCTGGCTCAGGTATTTCGTGGATACCGTCATCGATCTAACCCTTAACTCTTTGAATTCCAGCATGTCCGTGAATAGACAAACGACCGCGCTCTTTTTTTGGATGATGTTCAAAAGGGCTAAAAGACAGATACCATAGAGGGTAATGGCAGCCTTCACATGTCATTCCTCTTGCCTCGGTTTCCAGTTTGTTATGTATAAGAGCCTGTAATTATACTGGTGGCTAGTCCTTTCCTACTGTGCCTGAGGGCTGCGCTGGTGCTGTGGTGGGTGGTTGGGTGGAGCTGCTTGGTTTGGTTTTTTTCTCTCATCTGTCAATCATCATTTCTGGCCATTTCTATAGGTGGGTGCAAAAGAAGTCACAAAATCCCTTTGATCCCTCTCTGAATTGTGTTTGAATGAGATCTGTACGATTAAATACAGAAGCTTGGCTTCACTGACATCATTTGAACGTGTTAATGTTCTTTAGAAAGCCAACAACCTGTGTGTTAAAAAATACACCAAAAAAATCTATGTAAAAAACAAATCCGTACTGTATATGCTCCACATGTAAATCAGGTCCTGAATATCCTGTATATTTTGGCAAAGTATGTAGTTTAGTTTAATAAAGTTTAATATAGACTAATACATTTCACAGAGTTCTGGATGTTGTGATAATAGTATGTTTGTTTGTGTGTATTTGTATTTTAACGTTTTAAAATTATAAAAGTTTCAAAACATTATGGTTAAATGCATGTCATCCACCACCACTGAGGCAGTTTAATATGAAGGCAATGTCTAAACTATCTCTCTCTCTCTGTATGTATGTTTGTATGTATGTATGAGTGTGTGTGTGTGTGTGTGTGTGTGTCTTAGTGAGCATGGTCTGGAAGAAGCCGTCCAGGTTTTAACAGCTGGCTCTTTGCCAGTGTGTCGGCCAGGGAAAACTACAGATCCTGGAAAGCAGCATTGGCGTTGGACTGTTTTGTCATGTTTGAATCTTGCTGTAGTGTGTGAGAGAATTTTCCTGACAAGCACTCGAAATGTGTAGCCAGCACACATTTTCACATGGAAAATAATTCACGATTCACAGTTATGTGTCAAAAGTGAAGAAACTTTCAGCAAATGCTCTCCTTGAAATCTGTGCAGCCATTTGCACTACAACACCAGTCTTGTCCAAAACCTAAACCTGGAGGTGGAGCTGCACAGGTGTACCATGTTTTGAAATGATTTCTATATGCAGTTACAGCCATTATAATATCTAGTTGCTACCACTATTTCTACCTTAAAACACAGGCATATTCTTAGCACTTCCATTCAAAAATAAGGCATTAAAATGTCCATAACGTAAGCAAATATATAGATGTATCCTCATTCTTTCTCTTACCTCTGACTGCGTTCTTTGACATGAAGCGGTGTAGCCCTTGACTGTCCTCTCTTCCTCTCTTCTGGGAGTGAAACAGCCCAGTCTGAAAATGAGCCGTAGGTGCTGTGGTATGTTGCAGCCTTCTCTTTCTCTCAGCTATCAGTCCTGGAGGACGCGCTCGTCTGCCGGACAGCTGTTGGAGAATTCCTCTCGGGCTCTGTGGAGCTCCACTCGGCAGAAATCTCCACCTCCTGTCGTTTCTCCTCGTCTCCTCTCTGCCGCAGCACCTGTGCCTGTCTGTCTGAGAGCGTCTGTCTTTCTGCAGACAGCCGGTAGCTTTGCTATCTCTCTCTCTCTCTCTCAGGCAGTGGGAGAGCAGTGTGGAGGTTGCTGGCTGTGATCAGCAGTGTAGAGACTGAGAGTAGAGTGGCAGATAGTCATTTAGTGCTGCTGCTGCTGCTGCTGCTGGGCTTGAGGACCTCCCTCTCTCTCTCTCTCTCTCTCTCTCTCTCTCTCTTTCTAAAACAGAGGACTGTTTAAACAAGCTGTAAAGAAACCCTCCTTCTCCTCTCTCTTTCTCTCTCCTGACTGAAACTGCCACTCAGTAAATCTGTCAAGGAGGCAGCAGACACTGACTGTGTTTGCACATGTTTTCATTTCTCTCTCTCTCTCTTTCTCTCTCTCTCTCTCTCTCTCTCTAAAACATTCTTTCTCTATTTCTGATCTATCACGTGCCCTCCTCTTGTTTTTTAGATACATCTCAGTTTTTCTTAATGTAGGAACTGTCGACAGGGCAGTGATGCGAACAGATGACACAAGAGACCATCTTAGACAATTGTGAGAGAAACAGCAAACGCTTGCCAGACTAATTTCAACAGAGAATAATTCTGCTTATTGAGGACCGTACAGAACAGCTATTAACCATCTCATACTCTGTGTGGCACTGGTACGGTATCACACTGTGTAATGATACTGGCTTTCTGTCTCACCTGGTGGGAACCTCTGAGAGTTTCATATTGTCTCCCTCCGTGGTGGCTTTGCGGAAAAGTAAATATGTTTGCCTGGTTCCCTGCTTGTAAACCTTTAAAGACTCTCCGTGTGATAGGAACCTGTGCACACAAGACTGGGAAATTTTTCACAGCCTTCCACATTCTCTTTCCAAAACGCGTTTCCTAGGCAACGAATGCTTATCAACAGTGATGTCACTTGGGGTAGTGTGGGGGTGTGGGGTAGTGCAGAGGCACGTTTCTGTGTCTGTATGTGAGAAATAGAGAGAGAGAGAGACAGAGAGAAGGAGAGAAAGAAAGAAAACAGAAAGAGAGAGAGAGAGAGAGACAGAGAGAGAGAGAGAGAGAGAATGTATCTTCATTGAATAAAGGTCGCCTATGGCATGTTCCCATTAGTCCTATTCATCTTCCTCAGGTCACCCTGCAATGACTATGAAGCATATGAGAGTCATAACATAAACCATAATCATCTCCCACTCTCTCTTTTTAAATAGATTTATCACAGACTCTCACTGTAAAATCATTTTCCAGTTCTCTCTCCACACCCAGTAAAACCATGAAATGGCCAACAGAAGAGGGGCTGAATATCTGTCCTGGGGGCTGGATGCTGTGAGGGTAGCTGATACAGATGTGCCACCCACTGTTGAAGTGAAACAGCAGTAATTTGTCAGTGTGTGAACACTGGTTCTTCTGAATGTGAGGAGCTTTTGCATGAGACACAATCTCGCTGGCGTGACGGTGTGATGTCATCACCACAAACATGTGGATAGCACATGGCCTCCGCAGAACAACAGATAGTCACTGTCGCTTTTTTATTTTCCTTTCTTTTTTTTTTTTAATAATAAGCTACTGCACAGTAAATAAAAAACGAATGTCTTTATGACACATCACAGCAATAACCACGCTTACTTCATGACTTCAAATTTAGAATTTGTTGCTTTTGATTTAGAGTAAGTTCTATGGTAATATTTTGTTTATGTGTGCGATGGAACCGCCACAAACCGGTAGGTCTTCTGAGACCGCCTCAGTTCATTCTCATCACACAAAGAGACATGTTTCAAGACTTCCAGTTTACGTCGTGTTTTCCAACCTTTATGATGTTTGTGAAAGATTTGCTCCATTTCACCATCTCCCTGAGCTTGTTTTGGCTGAGGTGAGCTATCCCTGAACAAGTGGCGCTTTTGAATGTGTGGTCACGCCACGCCAGACTAACCATTCTGACTAACCACCTCCGTTAAGGTCAGTTTTCCCCTCTTGAATATGAAAACTGTCAAGATTTGGTACGGAAAAATACCAAACTCAAATGAACCCTGTTACTTTTTAAACGCTCATCACGTTCAAATTTTGCGTTCAAAACTTTGCTGTAGAATCCGTGTTTGTAGAATCAAAACTGATGTTAAGTGTGAACCATTCAGGAAAATTTTGAAGATAAACCAGTGACAAATGTTCATGGTTTACAGGGGTGAACTGACTTTAAAAACAAATGAACAAGCAAATTGAAAAAAAAAAACAAAAACCTGACATTCATCTCCAGTCTCAGCTCTTTTACCTGTAGCAATGCTAAGGTTATCTCTGTAACTGAAGACTAGGGTCTGTTTCTATTTCTGCACCTGACTGTATGTATCAGGAGGTCCAAACTTACGTTTGGTCTGCTATGTCATCCCCTTGCATCACTTAGACTATGCCTGTTCATTAGTCTCTATACTGCTTACAGGAGAGCTAAAGCATTAGCGCACTCAATTGTTTAAAGGTCAAATGCTAACAAACTCAGCTCCTGCAAAAGAAAGCAGTGGAAGTCTGAAGAACAGACAGGTGGGAAAACTTTCCTTCTCTCTTGCAGGTTTCCTGTGTTGAATTCTAAATCTAGCTCCATGGCACAAGTTCCCTGAATTAATTAGCATGTTGGCATCCTACCATCACTCTCACCTCTACAGATGGAAGTGTGTATGTGTGTGTGAGTATGCATGCGTGTGTGTAGGTGTGCATTTATGTGTGAGGCTGTGATCTTGTTAAAATTTACATTTCCTGTATGAATATGATGATATGTGATGAGCAGAATGGGATATGCTCAAGGACTAAAGGATAAAGGAAAGAAAAGGGAAAAGACAATGTGGAAGAGAGAAAAAAAGGTGTTTGTGTGTGTGTGTGTGTGTGTGTGTGAGAGAGAGAGAGAGAGAGAGAGAGAGAGAGAGAGAGAGAGAGAGAGAGAGAGAGAGAGTGAACACCAAGGAGCATCACAGTTTAGAGTCATAACTGTATAGATTACTACAGTACAGATTCAGGAGTTCCAAGAAGTTTGAAAAGTATTTTCAGTTTTTATTCAATTTTGTCTTCCTCTTCTTCTAGGGCTGCACATTTATATATTTAATTTTTTTATTTTTGTACACAAAATGTTCATTCTTTTCTCTTTGTTTACTGTTTTTAAAACCAGCCTGGTGGCCAGATGTCGAGAGCGCTGTAACTGCCCTTCAGGCGTTCTTCCTCCGGAGGTTCCTGGAATAGAGTCTAATATTCACATTTGTTTCAACCTGTCAGTATATACAGAGCACAATGTTCTCTTACTGTATTTGACAAATGGCCTTAGAAAATGCAAGACAGACCAATCATGCCTCAGAAGACACGAGACATGGGCTCAGTGATAGGACAGCACTTTCGAGGGGCAGGGAAAACGACGCTGTGAGTGCTCTGTCCCAGTGATGGTGACGCTAGCAGTTCTTAACAAGTTCATGATAAATTGTTTCATTTAGAGGTGTTCAAAGGGAGAGCTAACACAGTAAGCATTCATCTGAAATAGAAACTCCTATTTCAAAAGAACAAGAGAACAAGTGAACAAGCGGAGTTTGACTTTTGATTTGAACATAAGGTTGCAATGCCAAGTGATCTTGTGAATTCTGTGAGCAGATGTCGTCACTGTTTATTATTATGTAAGAGGAGTTTTATTATAATGGTCTGGAATGCTGCAATTATACTCAGTGATCCTGTGTAGACACACACAGACACAGACACACACACACACGCACACACACACACACACACACACACAAATGAATCCTAATATTAATATTTTCAAGGTACTGTAATACACAAATACAGTGGAAAAATACGTCATCGCTGCTAACACAGGCTAAACTAGGCACCAGATTGCAATGTTAATCTCAGATGGTGAGAAAAAGCAAATTACTCTCTTTCAAAGACTAAACAGTGCTGAGTAAATATATTTACAATCACGGCATTTGGAAACGGGCTGTGTATGAAATACTACGATGACATTATAATGTCTGGCAAACAAGAGGCGCGCAAGCCAATTATGAAGTGGGGCTTCCCATAAGACCTGCGGGAGCTTCTCCATGCACTGGCCCTTGTCTTGTAATCAGATTGTGGTCAGCCGGAAGAACCGATCCCACATTTGCCGTTAGAAACAACCACAGAGCACTGCTATTTCTGCCCTGAAAGGAGGCAGAACTCTTTCCCGAGCTTATTACAGAGTAACGTTAGGACAGCATGAGAGAGACAGAGTGGGAGTGAAAATTGAGGCCAAACCCAAGACTCTGTACATTCTACAGAATGCCACCCTATACTTCAGAAAAGGAAAAAAAAAAAAAAAACAACAACTGACAGCAATTATGGAGCTTGGGTGTGAAAGTCCTGCTAATGCACCACCAGTTTATGTGTGGTATAACCTCTTTATCTATTTATTTATTTTTATTACAACACTTAATAAAGAAAAAAATTGTATTAATGATTTATGTTGTTTTAGCAAGACATTGCCTAAATAATTTGATAATCAGTAGTATGATAACACCCTTGAAGGAACGAACACCCATGTTTTTTTTTTTTTGTTTGTTTGTTTTTAGTTGAAGTTCATGAAGCAGCAAATATGCACATGCAATACAGAATGCATAATGAAGACTTACAAATGCAATATTATTAATTTTCTGAGTTTCTATCTACCCTTGTATACCAGCCCAGATTAGCCTTATTGTTATAGAAAGTTCAATTTTATGACCCTGAGTATTCTTTGACAGGAAGAGAGTAACTATTTTTATGTAATGCTTGCTCAGATTTAAAGGGGAAGTGACAAGATCAGATTGCCAAGACTCTGCAGCCAAAACTTTATTTTAGTCAGTAGTACTATCTGCCCCCCCACCCCCTTTTTTTTCCTTTGAGCACACTGGAATCCTGGGATAGACTGTCATAGAGTTTTTGGAAGGGTACTTTTAACCCATGCTCAGACCTGATTTATACCTGAGAAGATCTGGCTTCAGACAAGATCTGTTTTTCATTATTTACACAGTCCTGGGCGACACATACGACAGGTCAGGAACTGCAAATGTATGTGAGCACAAGTGGTTTCATAACATCTTAATGACCCCTTCCATCTCTCTGTATCTTCATCATGTCTGCTGAATGTTTGTATATAACCTGAATGGATGAAACCATTCAGTGTAACTCAGTTTATAATTGAGTGCCCAGAGGAACACTAAGAGTGATGCTATTCAAGTGATTATTTGGATGCCATAGGCCACAGAAAACATCAGGGAAATGATCAGACTCCTGTGAAATGCACTAATTACATAATCATGTTTACCATCAGTAAATTCCAAAACTGTGTTTTCAGAGTTTGTTCTGAGATGCCTATGGGAGTGCCTGATGTCAACTCCTTGGGGACATCCAGAAGATCTCCCTTTTCCTTATCAAAATGGTCAGTAAATAACATTCCAATGACTTTTGAAATTTCCATGAGAAACTTCACCGGCGGAAGACTGTTCCTCCTTTCAGCTCCTTTGCACTAAATGTATCTCTCTAAAATGTATGTAGACTCTGATGTCTAGCGCTAAGTTGTTCTTTTAAAAAATCTGCACATTAACTGGTGTTTGTCATCTGGACTATGTCCTAACTGTCTTTGGCAAGACAAGTTGCTCTCTTGAACCTGTGACCCACTCAGAGAGGGTCCAAAAACAGAAGAAAACATGCTGACATATCGTAGAGATGGAATTCCTGAGTCTGGCAGGGGTTCTATCTTGCTCTCCCCATCAGCCCTGGAGGTACTGAAATATTTAGTGTTCTAATGTCCATCGAAAGATTCTTTTCTAAGCTGTTGGGCTCTCAGACTTTTGACATTTTGACTGGAGTTCTGCATAGTTGAACATTCCAGTAAAACAACTTGTTTATTACATTTAGCTCTTGTGGGTTTTAATCAGTCATTTTTTGGTTGATCTGAAGTTCTTGACACCTCATTTGGAATCCCACAAGCCTCCAACCGTCGGCTCTAAGACACTTCATATCACAGCATGGCTGTGGAGATTAAGATGGGGGAAAAAAATCTAAGGATTTTTATCAGAAAGACAGGGCCATTTTCCATGTTTCCTGTGTTTGATTTGGTCTGAATTTCAGATTTAGACATTACCAGGAGTGAAAATACAGTTGGGAAGAGAAAAGATGTGAGTGTTGGCTTTGATACCTTTCTTTCTGGTACATCTGTTTCATGTATGTTACGTCAGAGGTAGGATTAATCTTGATGGTATTCAACCTTTTATAAACACCAAAAATCCCTACGCAGGATGTCTAAACCACAGGAAAGGAACATGGTTATCACTAAAATCTCCAACAAATGCTTGGGCTGAAGGTTGGAGTTTCTCATTCAGGGGTTGAATCCTTGGTCAGGCCTGAGCTGGATGTTCCCAGAGGTTTAGAGGTACAAAATCATCCACCCAGAACAATAAAATACAGGTTTACAGCCTACAGCCTACCTTTATGTAAACACACAAACACACCAGCAGAGAAGAGAAGAGAAGAGAAGAGAAGAGAAGAGAAGAGAAGAGAAGAGAAGAGAAGAGATGCAGACACACACACACACACACACACACACACACACACACACATTAACTTCCAGTATTTTATAAGTCCCACTCATAGATATGTTTTGAACGGTGTGTAACAATTACTGTGTGATAACTATTTGAACATTATTACACTTATTGCACATATTTACATATGTACATGTTTGTGGCTCATAAAATGTTGTGTGAGACTTTCAATGACGGTGAAAAAATGCTGATTAGGGTGTTATTAAGAATGGATAAAATCTGCTGTTTTGGCCAAGTATGTTTGTGTGTGTTTGTGTGTTTGTGTGTGTGTGTGCCTGAGTGTGTTTGAACTATAAACCTGATTTTTTTCAAGGAATGATTTGATTACCCCCAACAACCATTTGATCCATAATGCCTTTTTAAATCTTTTAAAGTCTTTTTTCATAAAGGTAACTTACTTTCTTAGATTCCCCTCATTCTTCCTTGTGCCATTTCAAAATCCTTGCTGATTTGACTGGCTTATACTGGGTGTAGAGGGTGCTTTCTGATTCAAAGTGCTGTGCACTGCAGGGAGCAGCCATGACAGCCGTGCCCTATTGGCTGTGCTGTATGATTACCCTACTGGATACATCACCAAATCAGGATTTCTCAATACACACTTTGTGAAGGCTGTTCTCTGAATGAATTCATGGGTGATATTCCCAAATGTAGGTTTCTGAGTCTGTGTTTAAAAGTGTCTTGTTATTCTCGCCTGCCTGTGTTTACTTGTGTTTATCCTGAGCCCTGTGGTTTTCTTTCTATGCCCAGCAAAAAAAAAATTGGCTTTCATATGCATCCTGTTTCATTCATTCACGGCAGAAGACCTCACCTAAAGACGGGTGCAGCAAACGGCTCACAGCCCAGGGAGGAATCCTCTGGTTCCACAGAGTCTACCCTGTTAGCTCCCTCCTTGGGCGGTGTGCTGGAAACAAGGATGCATAGTCTGCACACATCAGTGTTAATTCATTCACATTGGATCTGCAATAGATGAGGATATCAGGAAAGTTCAACAACTTTCTATCTCCCTGTCCAAACCACAGATCCCTTTGGCTGATCCACCCCCTCACCTCTCCTACAAACTGTTTGTTGTCTGTGGTTTCTTCTGTAGGCGAAAAAAATGAATGTTAGCAGAGAGGAACTACGATGTGGTGAACACAGATGTCTTGACAGTGAAATTGGTGCTTCAGGTGTGAAGACCATGGTTGGAGAGACACTGGGCTTTGGAATCATTTATAGTCCTTACTACATCATCACTATCGTCTTCCACGGGACATAGCCCTCAGTTTATCTCACATGTATGGAGGGTATTAATGGAGAAGCTGGGAATTACTGCCAGCCTCACATCTGTATGGCAACCTGAGTCTTTACAGATCAACATTATTGATCATAACGATAGAGAGGAAAGGGTAGTGCTGCTGGTCTGTGTACATTTTATTCATTTGTTTTCTGATTTGAAATTTAAAAAATCATAAAAGTACATGAGATGTTTAAAACATCTGTTTTTCATTGTTACAATTTCCTTCTGTCACAAAAAGGGTTCTTTAAATGGAAAGATTTATTTTTACCAATCACTTTGTCTCACAAAGAAGACTCTGGAGGACACTGCCTCCCAAAAATATGCAAATAGTCTTAGATGAAATGCTACACCTTCAAGAATAACTGTTTTGGAACCATTATTTCTAAGAGCAGGCCAAATCAAGGCAAGCCCCTCAGTAGAGCATAAATTCAGTACTTTTGGATACATTCCCAAAAGAACATTATTCTGCAATAATTACTGAGTGTGTTAACAAGCGGAATATAAAATTCAATTGCTAGAAGGATGAGAATAAACAACATCCTTGTTGGTTTGTAACACATTAAAAGAAAGTCATACATATAGCAGTGAAACCTATACCTTTGAATCTGATACCATTTTACTTAAGAACTTTTCCAACTGTCACATCATTTGTATGCTTATCATGCTTGGCACACCTGATTTAAATGGATACTGGAATTGATGGCTGGGATATAGGTGGAGATGTGAGCTTTGTGAATCAACCTGTGCCTGGGGGGATGGGGGTGGGGGTGAGGGGGTTACGAATTCAACAATAAATTCTGAAAAGCTATTGGGTAATAGGATTAGCTTTTGGGTGATGATGACGGTTAGGACCAGACTGGAAGAAGTCCATGCATCTTATGAAGAAAGCTTGATGACAGAAATATAGCCTGCATTATGTGTCGTTAAAAAAGGTATGCAAAGTAATTATATTATTACATATCCCACATCTTATACATAAAATACTGTACCACAGCCATAAATTGTCATTATTTACTAGACAGTATGGGTAAATATCATTTCTGGTAGTTAGGACCTTAGTATTATCAGCAGTGACACAGAGTGCATGTAACTTATGTTACTTGCAATCATGCACAATGTATACAGCTCAACCGCCCAAGGAACACTACCTGTTGCATTCCCATAGATTCCCTACAGTCAGAAGTACAGTTAGCAAATGTGGCACAGTTGGGATTCAAACCATGAAGCCCTGACCTGATCTAGGACCTTTTCCACTGTTAAAAAGTCCCTGAACAGAAGGTGCCAAAAGTGAGCCCATAACAAGTTATAGGAATAGGAATACCCCCCCCCCCCCTCCCCACACACACACACACATACACACACTCTCTCTCTCTCTCTGTCTCTCTCTCTCACACACACACACACATGCACACACACACATTCACATTGTGTGTGTCTGGGAGAGGGTCAGTGCATGCCATAGATGCTTCGTTCTGTGCTGTATTCAGAATCATTGAGCATGTGCAAAGGAGTTGAGACAGCCAGCGCATGCGGCTCTGCTGAACGTGTGCAAGGCAGGAGGCTTGGAGCGTGTGCTCCAGCACTGATCAAATAGACGATGGGAGGAGGGAAAGTCAGAAGGTGGGGTGGTCTGGGCACATGAGGGGAATAATTAGGTTGTGAAGGAGAATGCACTTAACACAAAGACTGAAGCATGTGCATGTTAAATCAGAAAACAGTTACAGATTTATAACAGTTACATATGTTAAAACTGGCATGACTTTTATCTATGTGGACATTACTGTTACAAACACAGAACACAAACTGATATAAATTGAACTGGAACAGGGAACAGCAATTTTATCAGCGTGTACCTAACAAGATACATGCACAATGTTTGCTTCTGAGAAAATATGTTTCCTTCAGCATAGCACATCTTTCCACTGTACAGTTTTGATTAGTTAGCTATTTTTACATCAAAGGGTACTTTTCTCTTATGTAATCACTGTCTTCGTCATGTCATAAAACACATGTTCCACTTATATTTAGATGGATCAAAGATACCGCTTTTCTGATACAGAACAGAGTGTGGCATGCTGACCAGACGTTTGTCAGATTCAGCTGGTGGTTTTGGGTTCTAATAAAATGCCCTGTATGCATAATAAGTCTATTATGTGCATATTATGCACATGTAGAAACTGTAGTTTCAAAATCAATTCAAATTGTCTGTCTGGAAAACTGAAACCCTGCCCTTAGGCTTCACTTCTTCCTAACCTCAAGCCTAAAAGAAACCTTCATCCAAAACTTATCTGTCCTTAGAATAGCTTTCTATATAGAAAATACCAGTGTGTGGGCTTCTGTGATTATCTTTACCATCAGATAGGGTTGTCTGTCACTCGTACTGCTCTAGACATGCTCAGACTTGCTCGTTCACTCCATTTGACCACTATTGTGCTCCAGGCACAGTATAGGCCAAACAGTGATGTGATCATGTAGTGAGTGTTTACCATGTGGCTCGCAGAACTCCTCTCCGCAAGACAAAACAAACTCTTCACCCTCGGATGTCTTATTACATAACGTTGCCATTGCTTTGGGCAGCACCATGTATCTCTCTGATGGAGAATAAATGAGTTCAGACCCCAGTCTTCTCTTGCCAATGTGACAGATTTGTAGCATTCTCTCAGGGCTCTGTGTGTGTGTGTGTGTGTGTGTGTGTGAGAGAGAGAGAGAGAGAGAGAGAGAGAGAGAGAACACATTTTTCCCCCCACTGTCAAACACTAATAAATCATATGTTCTCATGAATCAGGTCTGATCAAAAATACACAGACAGTTTGGACAGTCAGATGAATGTCCTCAGGGAACCCTCACCAATGTATGCATCTTTCAGCCATCTCAAAAACAGGCCAAACAAAGTATGCCAGTTGGCAGCAAAGATGGCACACTAGGCACCACTAAGTCTCTGATCAAATGTCCCCCAGAGACGGTCTGAGTTCCAGTGGGTGGTGAACAGATATCATATTGTGGTCAGTTCAGTGCACACTGGCTTGGCTGGCACCAGTAAGTTACAGTAAGATTCATTTCAGCAACACTGGGAAACACTTCTGCAGCATACTGGAATTGGTCACTCTGACTGATATGACTGACCCCATCCTAATTATTAATTCTTACTTAACGAAAGACAATGCTACAATACGCTATTAGATTATAACAAATATATTCAGACCAAAGTAACAAAAAGAATCCTTTTATTGTGATGCAAAAGTAGAGTGCTTTCTAGAATGTTCAGACTTTGCTCTGTTCTGGTGAAATCCTGATACAATTCAAACCATGTGGTTACTTCAGAGTCCGTTAAGATATATATCGTTTATCAGTTGTGTTTCATATCTCAAGATTCTAAAATGTTCTCAAGATGAGGGAAAAGTCATGGAGTGTCTCCATCTCCACAATATTGAGGGGGATCAAACCATTCTCAGCCACTCTATGTTCCAAGACTGCTCAGTCTCCTCATAAAGTCTATGACCCATTGTGATTTTATTATGGAGTAAAATATGACCATTGTGTAACCTCAGTAGGCGTTTTGGTCAAAGGGAATATTGCAGGCAGCCCAGGGCAGACAGGAACGCACCAGCAGGGGCTCACGTTTCAGGCATATGACAGATGAAAGGGGATGTCCAGGGTTCCCAGGTGGTTTGAGTTTCTTGTGGAAGTTTCTGGAAGGTTAGCTTTGTGAATGTCCCATGGCCCTATTACATACGTCTGGGAGTAAATCATTTGACGAGATGTGTTCGCTCATCCGTGTTCCAGGTGAGAATGGTTATCTGTCACTCACCTGTCAAGTTGTCCTGTCATTCACTCGACTTACACCTCTGACAAAATAGATTCATGGGACACAGCGGGGCTAGAGTTTCACACTGCTTGTGTGTGTGTGTGTGTGTGTGTGTGTGTGTGTATGTATGTGCGTGTGTGTGTGCATGTGCACGCATGTTTGTGCATTTTATAATTGCATGTATGTGCTCACATTTGTCTGAGAATGTATTGGGATGTTTACATTATGTGATATGTCACTTTGAGTCCACATACTGTATATTTGAGTGTTGTTGAGTGCATGTTTTTGTGCATAATTTGGTTGTCTGGTGTTTATCCAACTGGATAAGAAGCAGAGGGTCAAGCTGAGGTTTCTTTGGTTTCTCAAAACCGTTTGGTCTTCTCTTCACTCACTCAGGAATGCATTACGGTTACGCAAGTGTTCTCGACTCTCTTCATCAAAATACACTGTTCTCCACTAAGTTCAACCACTTCGGTGCCAATCCAGTCACTTTGCACGCGTGTGTATATTCCACATTCCACTGGATTTCATTCAGTGGCTCAGATCCATGTAAAGCAAACCAGATGCTTTACATTTCTCTCCTCTGACCAGGCCGTGAGCTGCGTGGAGGAGGCTCAGAGCTTAGAGTAAGAGCTCTCACTTCAGGAGCTCTGGATCCCCTTATGATTACTCCCATATTGTTTAAATGAACTCATTTGTCATGTTCTGTCTATACACTCCTGCATGTCTATCAATCCATCTGTTTCCCCAGCAATCTCTCTCTCTCTCTCTCTCCTCTCTCACTCTCGCTTTCTCACCCCCTCTTTCTCCCTGTCCTTTTGTCCATTTATCTGTCTCTCTGTTTCATTTTTGTCTGTCTGTTGATTCAGATGTCTCCCTCTCTTTTTGTCAGCATGCCATTTCTCTGTCCATTGGTCAGTTTGTATAGAGGGAAGAATAAAGGTTCTGTTTGTCTTTCGGCCTCTATCCTTTCTTTCCTTCACTTCTGCTTGGCTGACTGCAGCTGGAGGGGGCGAGAGAACGAGAGAGAGAGAGAGAGAGAGAGAGAGAGACAGAAATAGCTGAGGGCGTGTAGGCCAGGCTCTAACCACTGGCATGCATAAAGAGTCAGCCTCCTCAGTGCTGGGGAGGATATGGTTTCTGGACGCCAGCTCTCATACACCAGTCACGGTCCCACATGCTTGTCTGGAGCTCTCCCCACCCTCAGTTATTCTCAGCCACTCCAGACCACCACTCTCACACAGCCACCACTCACATGCAGGATGAGAGACTAGAACAAGGGAGGCAAGTAGTATGGCACGAGAGAGAATTCTGTTTCACCTAATCATATTGAAATCATATTCGGTTCTCACTGCTTTTGTGCTCACACCAAGTCTCTGTCTTTTTATTTTGGCAAAATATTTCCATTTCCACTTGAAGTATAAGCTCAAGTTTATAGAGTTTACACATTGTGCTCTCACGTACTGATCAAAGATCAGTGGAAATGTTTGTCATATATACTCCACTTCTGATCAGAAAGGATTTTGAATCTGATCCTAGTACAGCTGTCAGGAGGAGGAAGACCAGTAAATGCAGCAGATGTGTTATTACATGAGCCAGCTACTGACTACTGTGACAGTAATTCAAACACTAAGAAATCTCAACAGACAGGGGATTAAAAACAGATCGTGTTTTGTTGACTGTAAAAGACGCTTAAACCCTGAATATTTAATGAAGCCTGTGCCACAGTGTGGTATGGAGATATTGCGGTATCATGAATAGACATGATTTCACCTCCAGGTGAAAAGTGGTTCCTGAACAATGCTGTTTAAGTTTAAAAAAAAAAAAAAAACCCACACAACTTTGTTTTGACGGCGAGCACCTTTATTTTTCAGACATGACCAAGGGTTAAAGCTTTGTCACACCAAATTATACCCCCCTACCTGCCTGCGGCACCTGTTCAGACAACCCTTCTGCAAAATGACTCAGTCTTTACAGTTTCACCAACAGACACAATTTTGATGACTGGGGCAAAATGTCAGTGTAGACAGACAGCTCCTGCACACTCAGCTTTTTTTCTACAGGTCAGATTACTGTTATAACTGCCTCAACTCACCCAGACACACAGGATAATGATTGTTTTTCCCTGGGTGGGCGAAGCTTTGGCTTGTGCTTTCACCTTGTCAAATCAGAAACAAATGCAGAAAGCTATTACAAACACATATTAAACCAATGCAATTAAGAGCTAGACAGATTTTCCATTCCCACTCTTGCAGGTGAGCTGATTCTGATACTCTATGCCTACTTAAGTAGTGCTAGTGCCCCCTGCTGGTGAGACGGATATAAGTCTCAAGTCTCCATGCCAGGGACAGCTTGTATAAAAGTTTGTAAAGTTTGAACCTTAAAGGATTTTACACTCACAAATTCTGTGGTTTTTTCGTATATTTTGCATAGAATTTTGCATATGTCTTCCCTTTATAAGATACAATATCTCAGTAATGCTTCATATCTCACCTTATTAATCCCAAAATACCTAGAAATGTGTTTCTAAATGCCCTCTACTAATAAATATATTGTAAAGGTTTGCAATAAACTCATATGTAAAGAAACTTGTCACAATCTATATTGAGTGGCAGGATACTGCCAGCGCCAAGGTCCACATTATTATGGAGACAATTAAAAGGCTGGATATACAATAATACATTGTTGCATATTGTCAGTGCATAAAGAACCACAGAATATAGCTGAATGATTCCAAAGTCTCTTAGGCTTGAATAGAGACCTGCCCACAGTGGCATTTAAATAACACCATCTGCCTATGTGTACTGTTGTAGAGACTCTCCTGCACTCTCTTGGGACTGGAGACAGGTAAGGATCCACACCTTGTGGAGACACACAGCATTACCAGAGAATAGATGTACTGGTTAAGCAGGAAATGTGGTGAAAGATAAGCAGTTTTACGTTGGCATAAGAACCAAACAGATTAGACCACATAACACATGCGGTCCTGAAAGCCTTATTGTCTCTCCAAGGAGTTAACCATTACACACAGCACCAGTCTGAAGCCTGATCCCGGCTGTGTGTAAGAATGAATGAATTATAGTTCAACTCAGGCCATCACGCAACTAAGGTTCTCAGGGCTTTCGCCCGTTATATATAATACGGAAAAGTGATGTGGCGTAAATGTCTTACTGCAATATGAGTGCTGCCGTAGATCGTGCCAATTCCACTTAACGGCCAGGTCATCGTTGTACACGGGCTTTGACAACAGAGCGTTCGTTTGCAGTGTAAGGGAAGTTTGTTCATCTGTGTGACAGACAGGTTACTCCATCCCACATGCCTGGCATGACACGGCTTAATGATGACTGGAATAAACTCGAACGGTGAGCGGGTTCTCTTTTCAAATGAAGCTGTAGCCAGAAAGCTGAGAGTTTATAAAACTTGCAAAGTGACCAGTCCAGAGTGACTGCGCATGGTTTGACTCTCTAAAAACAGGGCCCAGATGAAGCAGAGAGAGTTCTGGAATTCCAGGAGAGAGATTCTTGGAATTTAAGGTGAGAGATTTGAAATCAAGATCATCATATCCATCAGGTTATCATCACAGTGTACAAAATGTTCCTGATTCCTGGAAACCTCTGAAATCTGCCAAGTAAAACATATACCAGAGGTGCCAAAACAAACACCGTGCCTAATTATACATTAATCTGCTTTGTAGACAGCCCAAGCAAATGCCACACACGCAGCTCATTGTGTAAAACTGTCCCCAGTCGCACCATGATTCATATCTGTAAAGCAATGAGCCTGTGATATAATTAATAAACTTTTAGGTTTTCAGACCAGAGTAATACGTTATTCACATGCTCCTCTTTAATATTCATGAGACATGTCAGGGTTACATGTTTTCATGTGATAAGGAGTAGATGTCTAGTATAGTGAACTGCGTGCAGGAGTCTGTCAGAAGCGAGAGGCCTCTAAAGCACAGTTGCCACTGGAGACTATGGTGTAAACATGGGGTAAAATGTCGTCGGAGAGTACGCAGGGATACAGTGTCTGGTAAACAGCTATGCTTTCCAATGTTCTCAAAGAAGACAGTTTTATATCTCTGTCAAACAGCACATTGATATGTGAGAGTTTTACAAAACAGCCACTACCTTTTTGATTTTGATAACTGTTATGGGTTGAATTGGATCATTCTTCTTGTTAGAAATATGATAGAATTATGATTTCATTACATAAATCAATGTATATATTTTTATCAGTTGATCATGACATACAGTTCATTACACCAAAAAAAATCAAAGCATTTCTCAAATAACTTCAAAATTCAAAACTTTTTTACTGGGCTGATTTTGGGTTTTTTTTAGCAAGGGTTGTGTTCCACTCACACATTCAGGATGGAAAGAGCATTTCTGAGGAGGTTACTGAACACTTGGGTGTGTTCAGTGGTCTCTAAACTGCCATAATTGCGCAAAATAATTCCCCAAGCATGGTAATGTCCTTCTCCTTCTGTTTTTCTCTTTTCCTCCATTACTCTCTATCTCATCATCTTTACACACACACACACACACACACACACACACACACTCACACACACACTCATACTTCATTATACTCTCAAGGGTTAAAAGGTAGCATGTTACAATGTGTGTAACAGTGCCACCTACAGACCAATTCAGGAATTAACTTCTGTAGAGTCCAATAGAAACAACAGTTTTTGGACATCTGTACACAGTCCTAGCTTGAAAAATTTCTGGAAGATCGAGGCCTAATGATTTAGTTCAACAATACACTCAATAGTGACATATTCCCCTCTAATCCAATTACACAACCAATAGTGTAACATTCTCCTCTCTCCTTTACTAGAAAAGGGATATCAAAATTCCCCCTGTGGGACAAATTGTTGATTCGACATGTTACTAAAAAAGCTTGTCATGAATGCAAAGTACATTCACTTTTAGTCCTAATTGCTCAATGGTTTTGTCAGTGCAAAAATATGAACTTTGTCCATGTGTGTGTGTGTGTGTATATGATGTATGTGTGTGTATATATGTGCGTGTGCATGAACACTAACACTTCACTTGCTTGTTGACACACACATACACAAATATATCTCACTCATAAAACACTCTTGGAAGAGTGAATATAAGAAGGTGTGCTTGTTTATGTGTATGTACAACCATCTATGTAAAATCAAATAGTGGAAAGCTTTCAGTCTTTTCTCATAAAATTTGGTTTTCTACTATTTTTTTTATCAAACCCTGTAAACTGCAAGCAGAGTGACGACTACATTAGTGTTTCATTACAATATTTTAGGTAATTTAGAAGATATTCAGTAAGTTACTAACTTAATTAAACTTCCAAAACAAAGTGATTGGAGTTTAAATGTGTACCTCTGAGAAAAAAATAAAATAAAATCCATCTAATACATCTATTCCATATGTTTTGCTGTGAAATACTGTACATAAAATACAAAAAAAAAAAAAAAAGAGAAAAAAAATCTGACTAAAAAAAAAAAAAAACCCAGTATATATTGTAAACATATAACATACTAACTGTGGCTGCCTTTTGAGTTTTGCCAGAGTACTTTTGTTACCCCTTATGCTAGCTGACACATACTGTCCTCAGTGTGACCTTGTTCCTAAACTCTCTACCCTGATGATGTAACAGCAGCAGGCTGGTGTCCTGTGGCACTTGGCCCATCAGCTGGAAAGATGACAGGATTTCCATGAAGAAGCCTGTACGTGACGTGTGGCATTGGACTTGCATATCTTGGGCTGCTGATAATCTCCACATCTCACCTATTGTATATTCACAATGACTGGGCACCCTGTACATTTATATATACAAACACATGCACGCACACATACACAAACAGTGCCCTATATTGACATACACACACACACACAAACACACACACTCCACTCAGACATGCTAATGAAAATCTTTGTTAGTCTGTTTTCAGCTGTAAGCATAGATACATATTTATTTCAGATTCATAATTCATATGATAATAGTTACACTCCTGACTCCAAGTTCCTAAAATGTCCCAGGGCAATATTTAATATTGTTCATTCTGTGAATCCTCAGACATTAAGCTGTCATTGCAGTGTCTCCCTCTGTCTCGTCTTGCTCCGGGATTTGACAAACATCTTTCTATTCCATCAAAGGAAAAACATTTATTTTATGCGACTGTTTGTTTTGCTAGGTTTCTTTGACTACTGAAATACACAGGGTAATCATAAACTACACTGCTAATCCCATGGCATGTGATTGGCAAGCTAAATACAAGAACAACAGAGTATAATGAAGGATTAAATCATGCAGGTTTAAGTATAGCACAACATGCCTTAAAGTCATACATGCCAACTCGTTTGAGGTAAACTGATCTGAACAACACTGGCATGCCTCATTTTCACAGAAACACCCACCCACCCAGACACACTATACTTATTTATCTATGAAATAAACAGAATAACTGACTTACTAATTATTGAACTGATCTAAATAATGCATCGAACAGTGACAGTGTTGCATGACATGCAAAGCTTTTCCACACTCCAATACTAATGCCTTCTGCTAAAGTACGCATGGATTTGGTGAGTTGGTTGGGTTGATGTGTTCACAAACCCTCCCCATCTTCCTCTTTGGGATCTCTCTGTTAATCAAAATGATATAATATAGATAGCGTGGCTCTGCTTTGAGATTCATTCTCACTCAATGCCTGTGGTCTGCTCACTGATCTTCTGTTAGCTATGGATGATTTCAGCTGTTGGTTCACACATAATTTCACAACGGTTTCTACAGCTCTTTATTCATGTTTGAATGTGGCCAACTAGTGCCTTCTGTTGCTTTTCTTTGGCATTCTATGCAGCTGTTGTGGTTGAGTGATATATTTGTGGTGAGATCAGGTTCTAAATTGGAGGTTTTGACCCAATAGCTGGAAGGTCACGGCTGGATGCACAGCTGTTATCAGCTCATCTCTGCCTGCGGTACAAACCCAGGGATTGGTGGCTGCGCTTCAGCTAACTTGTGTTTGTGTGTGTTCCCAAAACCGAGAGAATGCAGGCTGTGGGTGGAGAACAAAGTAGGAGAGAGAGGTGGAAACGCTAAAGAAACAGCACGTAGCAGTCATGGAGATGCTCACGATCGTTCCCACTATACATAAACAATTCTAGCCCCACACAGTTCTGCACGCAGTATCTGTTAGGAAAATACTCTTTCACTGAATGCCTCACTGGCCCAACTAAGATCTCTGCATTTTGGCACGATGCAAATGACCCCAGGTGGGGTGATAAAGTCAGGCATGTCATGGTCATTACCTTCAAGTCCATAAAGTTTTACTAGAAATGTTATATTTCAGCAGGGAGAATGTAAGTACATTTTTGGCTTTATCATACTGAGTAATCAACCCATAGTCTGTCAAACATACAGATTTCTTTTTCCATTCTGCAATGATTTTCAGTCATCATTGCCGTCTTCAACTGGCACTGGCTGAAATGTATTGGCATATGAAACATAAACTGTACAATATATCAGAAATGTGAGTCAATGAGCTTTCACCACTGGTAAAAAACAAACAAACAAACAAACAAACAAAAAATCGACACACTGAGTGGACTACATGTAACTTTTTGCTTGAATTTCAGGTTATGACTAGTGTTTATTCAATTAAAAGTCAGTTAATTCTAATTCTGTATTTGATATTGTGTACCCGACGTAAGAGCGCACTGTAACCGCATCACTCAGTAAATTTAAATTATGACATATACTGACATAATCATATAATACGTGGTCATGTACAGTGACTCCTGTAGCCTCTTGAGTGCCTTGGAGTGGGATGAGGGTCCTTGACAGTTGTTGTATTGTAGAGTAGGGAGCTTGTAAGCTGTCAGGTAGATTGTTCCAGAGATAAGAACACTAAATGGATGTTGAAACAGACAAGGGGTAAAGGTGTGATGAAAAGTGGTGTGTAAAAACTGTTCCTAACTGTATTTCAGTATCTCCTGTTCTACACCCCATGGCTGTGGAACTTCACTACTGCTTAAGCACTGGTAACCCATGAAAATGGATCAGGGAACTGGATGATGCCATTTCCAGTTCATCTAATATGCACCATGTTCCACCAAATCTATAATCATTGCTGCAATATTTTGATTTATTTATGTCCTCAAGGCCAGACTGAAAGATTTCAGTTCGTGTCATGCTACCTCTCTGTTGGTTAAAAATGATAATTCTCTCTTTTGTTTAAATAATGATGCTCAGACTGACAGCAAACATCATTACTGGGACATTCCAGAACCGGAGGACATTTTCTGTCCCACCCATGAAATTTAAAATAATCCGTGCACAGAATGCTAAAACATGCATTTGTTGTGAAAATTGTATTTGTCCTGAGACAAAATATATATAGTTGGGGGGGGGGGGGGGGGGGGTGGCTCCAAAATATTATTAAAAATACCAAACAGCTATCAAGCACCCCCTAAAATGGCATTTTTCTCTGGTACCACATTCTTAACGACCAACTTGCACATCAAGTATAACAGTTAAAATAAGTTTTAAATCGACTTTTTTTGGTATGATTTTGTTGATGTATGTCTCTTGCAATTGCTAAAACAATTTGTTTAATCATAAACATATTTTAAATAATAGTAATTATGCACTGAAGTTGTGTCCAACAACATGTGCGCAACCCTGTTACCGAAATCTATTTAGCCTGGCAGAGGAAAAGAAAAAACAGTGAGTTACATGACACAGAAGAAATAGTATCAGCAAGCCATTTGCTAACACCATGGATGGACCAAAGGTAAGACCTCTCTTCTATTTTTCATGTTTTTCCAATTTTTTCAGCCTTCATTGAGTGTGTCACTCTAACCAACATGACACTGTTACTCAAATTATCAGAAAAAGACAAATGAATTTCAAAGTTTTCTTTCTTTATTTAAATAACTAAGTTTGTCCTTGACCTTTACAGTAATGTTACATTCCACAGCTAGCATCTATTCCTGAGAAAAAGCTAACATTAGAATTGACTTGCAAACCTGTTACTTGCAACCCTGTTACTGTTACCCTTGCAATCCTGTTGATCCTTCATCAAAAAGATATATAAAATATTGTTAAACAACATTCCTGTGGTCCTGAGTATTTATTTGTCACATTTATGTCTCGATCTACAATCAAAATTAATGTATCCATTCAACCCTTTTACTTTGTGCAACCCTGTGCTCTAAATTCAACCCTGCTACCATATCATTTTTGTTAAAATAATCTTAAATAATTTTCTCAGCTCATGGGGGTTTAACCTATTGTCCTTTTAATAGTTTGAATGATTATATGCATAATGTATTTGAGCAAATACTTGAAAATAAATACTGAAATCACTAAAAAAAAAAAAAAAAAAGTTCGCACACAACAAATAAAACATCTCGTAATAAGTGTGCCTTTGATGCCTGAGCTGGACGAATCAAATTATTTGATGGTTTACATGTTACTTGTTTTCCCTAAATTCATAACAGAAAATGATCAAATAAACAGTACAAGTTTTGATGCCTAAGTTGTCTTCCAATTCTGGAATAACCCTCCTGAACTATTCAGTGAACCGAACTATCACTGAACACTGCTGTTTAAACTTTGGTGGACTTCCAAACTTACCAATCAAACATTCCACAATGATTTTGTCACAGGGTTTGGGCTTTTAAAGCACAATTCCACTGAACAGGTCTGGTCAGGCTGTCTTTAGGACAAACTATACAAAGAGTGATGAGATACACAAAGAGCATTATGGACTTGGAACATGCTCAGAAGAGGCGCTAAGCATTAGATCATTACGTCCTGACAAAACAAGATCTTTATCATGTTATTCCTATCCCTTTGAACACCCCCTCATGTACACATTCACCAGTCTTGCCTTTCACTCAAATCTTTTTTTTTATTCTCTCCCCTCCCTCCATTTGCTATCAAAGGTTGATAAACAAAGTTTATTAAACCCGATAGCAAAAGTGATCCATCAAATCTTTGTGGTCCTCTCTAGCATACAACTGTGGTCTTTGTGGTCCCCTCTAGCGTACAATATTTCTAATAATAAGACCAGAAAACTCTTTTTAATGCTGTTTCTCATGAATTTTTCAACCATTTTCTTCAATAAACAATGATAAACTGTCACATTTTCTTCTTCGTGTTTCTATTTACATGCCTGACAATAAATCTGACACACAGTAGAAAAATCATAGATAAATCCTAGTAAAATTGCAACATCATTTTTCTCACTGTATCTCAAGTAATGAAACCAGATACCACCAAGGACAGCCTTGTCTGAAGTGAAGTGACAGCAGGTTCAAGGTTGATCTGATTATGACAAAACCCTGGACAACAATATTTTACCATTCAGCCCTCTCGACTCTGGGAGAACAGTTATCGCCGAAGACCAAGTTCTGTTAGTACTGTTTGTGTAAGTAGTGGAGACTTAAATTGTAAGCAAATATTGTTATTTTTGCTGATTTATGTGTGTGTGTGTGTGTGTGTGTGTGTGTGTGTGTTCGTGTTGTTGTTGTTTTTTTCCCCACTGTCAGTTTAAATTTTTAGTGTCAAAGACTGGACTCGTGAAGGAAAGCAGGCATGAAATTGCATGCATGTGATGAAAAGGATTTTTTAAAAAATGTGAATTAGTTTCTTTACAACATACAGCTCTGAGTACATATATAAACAGATACAAAACAACATATTAACTATCATTTTTGTTCATTTTGAGCAGAGTGAAAGGTCTGTTTTATAAGGCTCTCACTATATCAGTAGTTAATGAGTAAGTTGGTGAACTTTGGTTACATTCTGTTGTGTGACACTGTGCACTTTACTGACTGACTTGATTATGTCGAAATAACTCTACAGGTCAGCCTGCTGTTGCTTAGACATTTGGCGCTTATAAGTATGGATGTATTCCCAAGAATATACCAATTTCACTAGGTATTTTTATATCCTGTGAGACAGTTTGTGAGGGATGGTGAGAATGTAGAGAATTGTTGAGTGTACCTCCTACATTACCTCAAGAGGGACCTCAGTTGTGCTTACGCGAATATTACTTCACAAAACCATGTATGTTGTAAAATCAACGTCTTGTATAAAAAAACGCATCCCTATCTAGGAGCTGTAGTGTACTATCTATCTATCTATCTATCTATCTATCTATCTATCTATCTATCTATCTATCTATCTGTCTGTCGGTCTATCTATCTATCTATCTATCTATCTATCTATCTATCTATCTATCTATCTATCTATCTATCTATCTATCTGTTAGGAATGCTCTGCTCTAGCTCATTTATGAGGATTTTACTGTCACCTGGAACATATCGTTTAGCGCACTTGTGTTTACTACGGACTGTTTTTCAAGTTGCACGTAGACCTGTCAGCGGAGAGTGAGCTTCTTGTGAGGAGCCTGCGCTTTTCAGACAGTAAGGTTATTGTACACAGTATGTCAGGGATGTATTTTATGCTATATTGAACATCGCCTTATTTTCAGTGGCCCACAGTAAAATAAGTAGAAAGAACTTAACTGGCATTGTAAAATAGTGACAGAGACTGACTGGCTAGTGAGGCTGCAGAGAGCTAGCTGGATGTGAATTAGAGTTCAGAAGTTATGCGATGTCTCTTTGATACCTTTTTGATGGGTAAAATTATTTAAGTTACATACGCTATAAATGTATCTAATTTAAGATTACCTGTCTGAGAGTTAGACATGAGCACCTAGCTGGCTTGCCGGGATGTAATCTAAATAATCTTGTTTCCTGCTCACGTGAGTCACTAAAGGTGACTGGGAGGACGAGGGTGGATTAATCCGTCAGAGTGGCCAACGCGACGTCTCATAGCCACGGCTCTACCAAACACCCGCTCTCGACCTAGTGCCATCCGCTCACTTTGTTAATTTTATTATGTTTATTAAGATTTCAGTAGCAGTTGAAACTAATGCCACTGTAAGGTTTTAATAGCAGTTGAAATTCAAACCTCTGTCATCTACCTTAGAATCGTGTTTTGTGACAAAAGTTCTGGCAAGTACCACCGGTTTTTTTTTATCTGCCCATATATGCTGTTGTGCCAAAACCTGTCCAGAGTACTTGTTAAACTTGTCAGTGCTGTTTTCCTCTTTTGTACAGATGAACGTTAGTCAGCTCTGCCACTTGAATGCAAATTTGGTCCTTGTCTGCCGTGATATCATTTACAATTGATGAGTGTGACGTAGTTAAACCGCAACGTAGTATGTGCAACTACAGTAATCAAGTACTTCCCACACATATTGAAATGCCAAGTCAAATACCACACTGGCAGAGTTCAGTCGCAGTAAAGGCAAGAGTAAACCTAACAGCTTTACAGTTAGCAATTTATTTAAGGAACATGTCATCATCTGTCTTTCTTAATTTGTCCAATATGTGTGGATATTCTATTGCACTGTCTCTGTGCATTGTACCATAATCCTCTGTAGTTTTATGTTTTGGTGTGTTTGCATTTACTTGTGCAAGCAAATTTTTCTATTTCAGCTGTTCCAGCCTCATACAACTTAGCTTCACTCAGTTTTCTGCAGTTGTCCTCCCTACTTTAGCCGTTTCGCTTATATCCGTTATAGCTGTTTCCAGTATATCGTTCTCAGTTTAGCTGTTCTAGTCTCATTAATGTCCAATATAAGAGAGTAACTCAACTATGTGACCACATTGTCTGTGTTCTCTACAGGTGAGCAGCAGTATGTCTCAGACCGACAGTAAGGTTCTGGCTCTGGGTGTGCTGGCAGGGGCAGCCGGGATCAGCCTTGCTGTGGTGTGGTACAGAAACCGGCAGTACAGGCCTAACGTCCCCTATCCAGGGCTGTACCTTAGCAGTAACGCAGATCGACTGGGAGAGAGCACGGCTCTACAGATGGGCCAGGCGGAGGTTCTGGATCGACTTGGGGCACTGATCCAATGTGTGTCAGAGCTGAAAGAGGAGAT
The DNA here is from genome assembly GCF_902362185.1 of Chanos chanos. Lineage (NCBI taxonomy): Eukaryota > Metazoa > Chordata > Actinopteri > Gonorynchiformes > Chanidae > Chanos > Chanos chanos. The sequence goes on along the minus strand of NC_044498.1, from coordinate 40,636,678 downwards.
TCGGGCTCTGAAAGACGCTTTACCACAACTGCAGGACAATGTACGAGACCAGTTAAGAGGCAGGGGTGGAGCTGAAGGTGTAGCTCGTAAGGTCAGCCCGTTCCACCGAACCACACCCACTCGGAGGAAGAGAGCCAGCGGCAGCGCGCCTGGGGCTGACGGACACAGCTCTGAAGAGGCGGAGAGTGAAGGGGGGTGAGTCAAACGTCCTACACACGTATCTTATGACTGATTTCATATTTTATGGTGCGAAATTTTTGAGCACAGGCTTGATTTTGGGGGAAGAGGTCAGGCACTGACAGAGTGATTCTGTGGACAACACCTGAGTTTTGGCCTATTTTTCATCAGAGCACATTTTATCCCTGAAATTGTTATTGTGCTGTAACAAACAATCTGAATATGTGATGACTTCACAATAGAGGTTTTAGGGTTTTCAGTGAGGACGGCATCTTTGGAACACTTCTGACCAAGGGCTGGTTTTTCTTGACAAAAACTTTGACCAGTGTCAGACTGAGGAAATTCTTGTAACGGGAATCATCGCTCGCAATGCAGTTTATCTGAAAACGTGTCTGAAACACTATTGTAAAAACCATCCCGTAAATTTTTTTTTTTTTTCATAAAATTACGCCCTGAACATTTCATGCATCAAAAAAACGATTTGAGTTTGAGTCTTCTCTTTCCCCGTCTGTTCGGGACGTGGGGTGGCATAAAATTTACTTCTTTTACTACATAACCCCCAGCGCTCTAAATTTAGTGACTAAAACTTTTAAGCCGTCCTGAAAAGGACTGTTAATACAGTGTAGCAAGATGTGTCACGTGACTTCCTTCGGAACTTACGAAAGTGGCCTCTAGCAGCGCTAACTCTTTTTTTTACACAAGCCGTGTAGTCACTAGCTGCAGTTTATTTGTGCCTCATGCCTGGACTAGATTAAGGACAACCCCTGCTCTTCCATGGTTATGATAATATGACTCATTGCTAAAGTTTTGTTTTTTAAAAGCAATATACACCCTTCAGGTCTGTACTATTTACAGGCTCCTCTCCCTACCGGTAGCATCTACAGCGCCGGGTTACGCTGCCAAAATAAAGGAAACACCAACGTAAAAAGGTTTGATGTTGGCTTTAGATTGCCATGAGCCACCAGAACCAAATCATTGTACTCTGACGCGGTTACCGATTTCTTTTGTTTTGGAACATGAAAAGTAAAGTCTGAAATTATTGCTGACATGATCATGAAGAGATTTTTGACAAATTTCTATGTTATTATAGCTATTTTCTAGAACATGCCCAGATCTAGCACCTGTTAGCAGATTTGTCACTAATGCCCCTATATCAACAGTTTCTTTCTGAAGCTGTGATGGCCACATTATTGGGTAACTGGGGCAACCCAGCATTTTTATACATGATATGACAAGCATTATGAAATGCTGGTAAGCTCTGTGGAAACCCCTGCATTCAGTCTACTCTGTCTACTTCATTTGTTTCCTTTATTGTAGCAGTGAGCAGCACATGTGTGCACGCCAGTGACATTATGAAGACGGTCTATAGACCTGCTTATCATGGTGGTCTATAGACCTGGGAGAATGTGTGTGTGTTTGTGTGTGTGTGTGTGTGTGTCTGTGTTTGTTGGTTTAGAGCATGCATCTGTCTGTGTGGAGCATGTTTCCATTCAGTAGCATGCAATTCAGGTCCAGATTTTCTTTATTTTGGTAGTTACCTGTATATTTAGTCTTTACACACACACACACACACACACACACACACACACACCAAATCAGAGGTGTTCTGGGGAGTGTGTGTGCGTGCCTGCGCCTGGGGCGGGAGAGCTTGCCATGTTCCAGTGCAATCTTATTCTACACGCCCAATCATCTACTAAGCCAAATACCTTGATCACACGCCAGCCTAGAATAACATAAACAACAGATGTCTTCTCCAAATGAATGGCTTTTTAAAGTCCTCTTTAAGAGACAGTATGTAAACGGCTAAGTGACTAAGACAAGTATTCCAATCAGTCTGTCAGTCCAGCGTGGGCTTTTACCTGGCGCTGGCAAATCCTTCATTTTTATAAACGTTTTAAATACACTTTATGCATATTTAAACCATTTTATTTTCTCAGGAATTTTTTTAAAAGGTCTTAAGAGTACATTTATTTAGCTTTTTAAAGCACAGGTTTAAGAGGTAAAGAGATTCCTGAACATGCCAACGGCTACCTCATTAACATACAAAGAACCTTTACTCTTACACTTTATATCAAGTATGCATTAATAAAACTGATATGGTCATATTTGACTGTTCCAGAGGAATTCCAGATTGAGGGAATTTAGGTGTTTTGTCAGCCTGGCAGTTATATTACCATTCACTGACAATTCTCTTCTCTTGTGAATGATTGATTTGAATAGTGCTGTGCATACTGATGAATACTTGAATGACTACATTTTACATTCTGTTCTTCTTTTAACCTTGACTCTATGCGGCACATAATGGAGGATAATCATTGAATTATTAGCATCTATGGAATATACAGGTATAAACAGATATAGAAATACTAATGCCTTAGTAATTGACTATGATCCTCTTTGTCTGTAAAAGATGAAAATTGGGCTGATTTATCAACCCACTCAATACCAGGACTCTTTGGTCTCTGTCTTACACCCGATACAATGAGGCGCCAACCGAAACGTCATTGTTAGTTTCAGACTGACGCAGTTGTCACTGTCCTGTCCAGCGCCCATGACATTTAAAAAGAAAATGAACTTGCGCCCATCTGGGCAGTCGGTTTAAAATGAGGTGCGGTCAGGCGCGTTGCTGCTTTCCTTACTTTGCGCTCAAATGATCTGCGGTTGAACCAGCAAAAGTGGATTTGGACACACCCTAAACGCACTTACGCCATGCGCTTTAGACCATGCACTTAGATCCCTAAAACAGAGCCCGTTGTCTTTGTCCCGAGCATTAGGTGAACGTGCTGGGGAGTGGGGAGAGGAGGATGTGAAAAGGTGAGGGGTGATGGAGAGGGGAAAAAAAGATAGAGGGGGCCTGCTGGATGAATCTGTGAGAGAGAGAGAGAGAGAGAGAGAATGAGAATGAGATCATAGACTTTAGACACAGTTGTGTGGATCTTTGATGATGGAATGTTCTAACATTATAAAAACAGCACGTATGTTTGTGTGGGCTGTGTAAGCAGTGATTAAGAAGAACAGAGGTGCGTGAGAGAGCGTGATGTTGTTTGACCTGCATGCTGTGCCGTGACTACGCCGCAGGAGCTAGTTGCGTGCTGCGCTGCTTTGCTCTAACATGGATGGGTGAGAGAGAGAGAGAGAGAGAGAGAGCGAGCGAGCAAGAGAGCACATATCTGAGGTCAATCCAGGTGAAGCCCCCCCCCCCTTCTCTCTCTCTCTCTCTCTCTCCCTCTCTCTCTCTGTCTCCCTCTCTCCCTCCCCCCCCCCCCCTCTCTCTCTCTCTCTCTCTCTCTCTCTCGCTCTCTCTCTCGTTTTTTTGCTCTGCTCACCTGTGCATGCTTGTGTGTTTGATGGATGAATTAGATGGCAATGAGATGGGTGGAGGAGCTGTACAGTTGTTGTTGATCAAAGCATATTGCTGTTCTGATCAGCACTGTTGGGCAGTCAGCCACATCTTTACACAAATTATTCTGTTGCCTTTTAGCATGTGCGTGTAACAGTCGTACCGCTCTCCAATCCACCTGCGTGCGTGCGTGCATGCACGTACGCGTGTATGGGTGTGTGTGTTTGTGTGTGTTTATTTGTTTGTATGTGTGTGGGTTGTGTTAGGGAGGGGTGGACAAGTAATGATAGTTCTTGATAAACCTTAAATTGTAGTACTTGAGAGTTTGGTGGTTTGAAATCTCTGTCTTCACAGAGCATTATAAAATGCGATGCTTCTCGCTATTTCTCTTACCTTTTGATGTTTTTGTGCCAGAAAAAAAGGCTTAATCTATCACGTGTCTGTACTGCAGCTAACAGATTCTGGCATGAGGTTCCCATGTTTGTGCTCCTGCAGTCGTTTGAATACTGTCACTGTCAACATGCTCTGAATGAAGACCTCTTTACTGTCTGTCTTTTTAAAACCCCTTCTGATTAAATGTGACTGTTCACGCAAACTGGAGCAAGGGACTATCGTTGTTTGCGGTGCTTTACCTGGCCGGCCAGGTGCATCTACACCAGAGCATGGGTTATTAAGCTCTAAAAGGCAGGTGAAAAATCAGACACACCTCAGGTGAGCCGCTAATCAAAAATCCCCTCCCGCTGCTCTGGGTTTTTTTTTTTTTTTTATTTATTTTTTTTCTCTGTGGGATTGACAGATTCCGTTCCTGGAAGGAGCATTATTTGGGCCTAGTCCAATCCAAGCCAGCCTTCGCTACCCCCCCCTCTCTCTCTCTCTGTCTCTCTCTCTCTCTCTCTCTCTCTCTCTTTCTCTCACTCTCTCTTTCTCTCTTTCTCAACACTCTCTCTCTCTCTCTCTCTCTCTCTCTTTCTCTCCCTTTCCTCTTCTTCTCCGCCTCCCTCCTTCACCTCCTAATCCCCACATCTATTTAAAGGGCTTTGGCTGTCGGCTAGGCCCTCCTGGAGCTGTGGAGACTTTAAAGCACCTGATCCCTGCTCAGATAACTTTATTAAAGTTCCTCCACTCCTGGGTGGGATGGTGCTACCATAGTATGTAAATCCGTAATGTTGTTCTTTTGGTTCCATGAGTCAAATGACTCCTTTTTTGATGATTTGAGTAAGTGACGTAAATTTCAGAAAAGTATGGGAGTTTGCTCATGTCCAATTCACGTGTATTTTTGGAGGTTTGAAGTCACAGTGATTTGTGAGAAGGCATCGTTTAGAGCGGTCTGGAGGAGAGGTAGCAGCCTTGGCACTTGAAGGGCACTACCACAGGGATGATCAAAACTTCATTAAAGCTAATGCAAGAATGTTTCTGCTTGTTGGTTTTGTTGTTACGTGTAAAGCCACGAAGGTCTTTCTAGAGAATCTCAGTAGCATATTTGGACCTTTCGGTACTAATATCATCCTGAGAAAATGCATTTTAAAGCCTAATGTGCTTAAAATTGGGATGGAAAAAGCATGTGCTGCCCAGAGGGGTAGAATCACACATTTTGAGCAGAGTTGACTGGTCACTACACCCACAGAAAGCTAACGTTCTGTGCAGCTGTACCCGCGGCAGGCCTAGCCCGATTTCAGTCAAATGTTGTCTTTGTATTTCACTTGCATGCGAGTCCTATCTTGGTTTCCCTTGTTTTACTCAGCAAATCATCTACTTTACCCACCATGCATCTCAACTCTGTTTTGTTGCTTTAAGCACTCAGCGCAGTTTTCTTAGCTGATGTGTCAGTGCATTGCTTTCTCATCATCGCCTGCGTGTCGACTCATTTAAAACAACAACAACAAGAACAGAAAAAAACAAAAGCTACCAGAAGGTGCACTCATCTTTTTTTTTCCCCTTCGAGCCATCTTTGTCTGCGCAGTTTTGCAGCATAGTCAGACCATGAACAGCTTTTGTCTGTCGGCAGATTATGGGAGTTGTACTTTTCAGCCAGGAAGGAGTTTTTTTTTTTTTTTTTTTTTTAAGGATTTTTATAATCCAGCTGTTCATTTTGTGTCCAACAACAGAAGAGGTTTCGTGAAACTAAAAGAACAAGTGAAATATTGCTTCGCTCACAGCTTTTGCGTTGTACCGCTCGTCTGTCAAAACAGTTTCCTTTAGCTGTCTCCCTTTCCCCGAGCCATACCATCAATCTCTCTCCCCCCCCCCCCCCCCCCCCCCCCCCCCCCCACCCCCGTGGTGTGCCTGAGTCATCAGACCTTAATTTTTAACCACATCGTGTAGAAACTTGTAACTCCTTCATCCAGTCCCTCCGTTCAGTGTACACACGTCATGGCTCCATTTGTTACTCCAGGATGTTAGGACTTGTGAGTCTAAAATGATACCGTTTCACCACCTCTTCCAGTAGGTAGCCATTGATTTTGAGGTAAATGTTGATTGTTTATCTAGAGCAACTTACAGGTCTGATCAGGCATGAATATGAATTGGAGTGGAAAATTAACATTTAGTTCTCCTTTGGTAGGCGCACAGGTCGGCCATCCTTTGATCACGCTCCTGCACATGGAAACCTGCACTTGAGTTACTGTGTGTACTGTTGTGTAACACAATCGTACCATTCAAAACTGGCACAGTTTGCAGACCAGTCAGATACATTTATTTCAATGTGACAGCATAATAATTCTCCCAAATTTTATTGCTTAGTAGATTTACTCTCTGTCATTCTGTTCAGCTTTGTCAGGCCATGATTTAAGACCTCTCCATAGTATTTGTTGCTAGGAGTTTGAATTTCAACTGCCATCCACCCCTAATCCCAGGGTCTTTATCCTTCCCCTTCAAATGCCCAGTAAAGCCCCCCTCTCCGTAACGGTGTGACCACCCAGCACATCTCCCTCCTGTATTGACAAGTTGCTTTCAGTTCATTCCATCTGATGGAGCTCCAACTTCATCAGTGTGTTGGAGAGTTGCAAACAAGTAAGCGAGTGAGCGAATGAGTATGCGGGTGTGTGTGTGATACGTGTGTCTGTGATAAAGAAAGAGAGAGAGAGAGAGAAAGCGAGAGAAGAGCTTGAATGATAGGAATAAGAAAGGAAATGATGAATGTGCAGACTGTAGTCAGTTGTATTGTAATTGTACTGCAGTTCCAGCTGTATTTACTGAATGAGCTTAACGTGAAGCACGCAGCAGTCTCCTGAAACTTCATTCAAAAAGACTGCGACACAGTCATGCCCTTTGAGAGACCAGTTTTTAGTTACGAAAAGGAAAGCAAAATGGGGACCGCTGCGGACGGGGGTCGTTGTTTATAGCAGTAATCTCTCCGCTTCTTTTTGATTTGTTGGGAAACAGCTTCTGCCTGCTCGCCCTCTGGCATCGTTTGTGTCGCCAACAGATCTTTCTTTTCCCGACGCAGCGGAGTCAACTGCAGCCAGAAACACTCAGTCTGATGAGTTAATGTTCTCCTAAACAGCCCCATCCACCCATCACTCCCATACAAACATAACCACTGCTAACCGCAAATGTACAAGGAGGAAGAGGTCCAAAGGAAAAAGACTGAGCTGTCTTGTCAACTGTATCAAAGTGTGAAAAGGGGGATGGGCGCTAAACGCAACGCTAATGACCTCGTCTAGCCTCTCTACACGCCAACGGTGGAGCGGGCTGTGGTCTACACTGCTGCCAACAGAGGGCGTATGTTAGCTCCGGTCTGGCTTCACTGTGGATTAATGATAACAGCAGGAGTGTTTGGTTCACGGTGATAATCACGGGAAGAACAGGCTGGAATGGGGAGTCTTTTTTTCTCCCCCATGAGAGAAACTATTTGGCTCTGGGATGTTGAGAGAAGCCTGACTTTTCTCAGCCTTGAATAGGTCAAGGAACAATCTGTGCTCTCTTCAACCCAGTGGATGGTGTCCAGTTCCCCAGCCAATCCAACCCATTCACTGCAGACCCTGGGGGGGGTCCACATTGTGGGGGAGGTAAATGAACTGCACTGAATGCTAGTGCAGGGAAAGGCTGTTGGGATGGCAACTACACGTTATTTGGAAACACTTTGCCCTGACGACAGTTGCTGTTAACTAAGCTCCCTTTGAAAGATGTTGTTACCTTCGGGATTCACCGTGCATATTAAGAGCCAGACTTGTCTGTGTTGCATCACCTTTTAATTCAGCAGTGTTTTATGTGTTAAAAGCTAACTTAGCCTTTAGAATAATCCAAAGAATATGGAAATCTTGCCTGTAGACATCATAATGAAGAAAGATTTGTTTTTTATAATAGCCACAATAGTAATATTAAACTGTCCTGGGTTTTTATCTGGTTTTGTGATACTTCAGTTTTAAAGGATCACAAACTGTGGCGATGCTATACCTGATTTTTCTTTTTCCACAAAGCCACCATCATATCTGCATCACAGTTGTTATTCACAACTATGAATAAAAACTAAATAGCGTCATTTAAGTGCCTGACAAAGAGACAAAATTGTTCAGTAAAAAAAAAACCACAGCAAATCTTTCCTCTTTGATTCCTTGATTTTTGATTAATATCTGTTAAAGCTATCATAACAGCTCTCCCCAGAACAGAACATATTGTGTTCTGTGTATGTCAATCTTTGTCCAGGTTAGTTCGGTTCGCAGTCAAACTGAGTAGAATCAACTGTTTAGTTTTATATTCGGTGTTCACTCTGTCTGGTATGTGGTATGCCCCCCGACCCCCCCCCCACCCCAACTCTCACCCCCTTTCTCTCTCTAAACAAGGGAGAACAATAATAACATAAGAAGAGGGCTATTTTTTCTCTTTTGTCGTTAGCTGCGGTGTGACATGGGATGTGGAATGACTGTAGAGGAATGTGCTGAGCGCTTTGTGTTTCACCCCCTCTGCCCCTGTCACCACGTCCACTGAACAAGCAAACACAGGAGAGGAGCAGGAAGAAAGAGTTTTGCTGATGAATGAAAGGAACGAGGGGATGTATGAATGAAAGATTAAATAAAAAGGAAACAAGCCACGTGCCCCTCTTCACACTTTCTGTCGTACAGGCTTTGAGAGATGGCACTGCTGGATCCAGTGTCAGCCTGACCTCGGTGTTGCACAGCACAGTTGGAAAAGAGCCAGTGACTGTTCGGTGTTATCACAGAAGGGCCGAGCTACGGTTATAGGTACAGGTCAACAGGCCCAAGCCAACGGAGAGTTCAATATTTTTTTTAGTCTTTAATGCTTTCAAGTTCTTCTGCAGCACAATAAAAAAATACTGCTCTTTTGAAATGAAACTTTTGCGTTTTGGATTTAGTTTGGTACTGTTCAGAACATAATTAATGCCTAAATCAGTAAATGGGAACCCTGTCCTTTTGCTGACATTTTACAATAAATGATAGCAACCATCTGTCCGAGAAAAGCATTAGAATTTAGTTCCAGGGATGAATTCAGTTGTGGAATTTTGGGGAAGTATTTAAATCCAGTTTCGGAGGAACTGCGTGTCTGGGAATGTGCTGAAATTCAGTTTTACAGGAACCGATGAGTTTCAAAATGAAGTCGTGTCTGATTTCTCGGGAATAGTGGAGCTTGGGAAAGTATTTCAGGTCCAGGTTTTACTGCAGATGGCCGCCTTGTTCATGCTAGTCATAAAAAGATATCACCCGTATTGCTCTCAGATTTCCATGCTCTGAGACACGGTTTGGGATTGTTGGTATTTCTTGATTTTTTTTTAGATCTGACCCTGTGGTCTGTCACATACATCAGCAATGGAGCATAGAGGAAAGAGAAGGCACTTAAAGTTATAACTTCTCTCATGCTGGTAATACAAAAGAAAGGAGTAAAGTCTAATCCTCCCAAAACCTGGGTGTGTTAGAGAGAGTCATATTCAATAGAACCTTCCTAGCATATCCTGCCTTCCTGTCTTTCATTTCTCATGTATGTCAGTTGTCAGCTGCTTGCTTCTATGCATTGAAATCGCAATATTTTATTTCAAATTTTCAGCACTGCCACGTTGTTTGATAAGCTGAGGGTTGGGCGTGGACAAAGTGTAATCTCTGTCATTCACAGAGCTATAAATTCTGGAACTCTATTCAGGTGAATAGAATTTTATTCAAAATTTTAGGCAGGCAGGTGGCTTAGGCAAGTGATTTAATTCAGAATATTTGACCTTGAACGAAAGGTCATGTTTTGTAGGCAAAGGGCATACAAGCAACTTATTCCACCATCTGGCGCCTGCACTACAGTACTGTTCTAGTACACATCTCTACCTCTCTCTCATTTAGATCTAACTGATTTAGAGAACCTTGTGTCCTCTACAGATCTGTGTTTGAATTGGCCTTTTAACAGCAGGGTGTAATCCAGAATGTGGTGTTATGGTTCAGTTCTTGTTTAACATCGCCAGTCAAAAAGCTAACCGTAACCAAACAGTCGGATTGCACTTTGACTGCGCGTTACCAGAAGAAACATCAGTGTGGGGATGGAAACCAAACTGGAATGTTCTACTGTTTATCCTGCCTGTCTAAAAACAGTGATGGGGTGATTGGTTGTGTGAGGAAATGCTATTAAAAATGACTTATGGTCCTGCTATTGCTTGCAGTTTGATTCATCAGATGGGTTTAGGTGACTCAGCGGCATTATGGCATTTGCCGGATTGCGGTAATCTGTGTCACTTGCTTCTCTCCCTCGTCTGTAGGCAGTATTACTCTGGTTTTCGTGCTAGTAGTCAGAGATAAGCACTTCGCTTTTTCACATCCCGAGGCTACAAATGATGACTGTATTTTGTTCTTTCTTTTTCTTTTTTTTTTCCTGAAGCTGTGGGGTGTTTTCTGAGCGGCAGGGTGTCAATCAGGCCCTCAGAGCTGTCAGGCCAGAGGCATTGGCCCTCCACCTGTGGCCCGATCTGACACATCCCTATAGAACCATTGCTCGAAGTCTCAAACGCTCCCTCAACCGCATATGACGCAAATGCAGCCTCTGCCAGCGCCTAATGGCTCCCTTTCATGTCTTTACTTTCCCCTGCCTCTCTTTCATTTCTCCCTCGCTCTGTTATTAATGCAGCTGGGGTTTTTTTTTTTTTTTTCTACACCCCCTTTTTCGCAAGTGTGTGTGTGTGTGTGTGTGTGTGTGTGTGTGTATGTGTGTGCTGAGGGTGTTAGAACACACTTAGAGTAATTGAAAAGGGACTTTTTCTGGGCTGTAAAAGTTAATGGGGGCACCGCGTGCCTCACCGTGGCAGAAACAAACAAGCCTCACAGTGTTACACAGGAAAGCCTTCAGGTGTTTGAGTTACAGCGTCAACGTTTATCTGCCAGCATCCATAAACAATTAATTGACATACTTTCATATAAAAACAAACCTGCTGGATGCTTGGCATGTAAACATTTGCACAAGCACGAGTCCGTCATTCAACATGTCTGCTTGACCACCCTGAAAAAGCGTCCCTGTTGGACTTTGGAGGTGAACTCGTGCTCGTTCTCCAGCATGCATCCAGAGAGAGTCCTTGTTCAGGCAAAATCACGCCAGGAGTGCCACATCAATTTTTTTTCTCTCATCATCTCATCAATGTGTACTCAAACGACCGCATAATAATAATAAGGGGTGATTTTTTTTTTTTTTGATACTTCCAGATTTCTAAGGGATTGTGTTTATTTTCCACTTTTTTTTTACCCTAACAAAAACAGATATGCTCATAACTGAGAGTATCAGTGTTTTCAAAAGCAGGAAGTGAAGGAGTCCTTGTTGGTACAAATGAAGGGTGCAGCATCATGTAATAGAACTAGAATGAATGTATCTGAGTCACTTTTATAAAGGAACGAGGCTTCTAAGCTACATCTGTACAGTGCTGACCATCCGTTGAAATCTGCTGTGATATACACATTCAGCCGGCCACAGTGAACAGCATTAATTTTAGACAAATTTTTAGTTTAGATGTAACACTAATGTCTCAGTATTTTCTCTCTTGTGGTTTCGAACAGATACATGACAGCATTGACAGATTCTGAAGAGGAGGAGCAAAATGAGCAAAGACACAGTGATGAAGAAACGGTGGATGAGCTGACGGCTCTGTTAGACAGAGCTGACGGACTGCATAACAGCAATGGTCTGGAGAAAAAGGAGGGCCTCCAGACCCTGCTGGAGAGAAAGGCTGAGGTGTGTAAGAGAGAGTGGGAAATGTGTGGGTGTGTGTGTGTGTGGGTGTGCGTGCGCACGCACGCTTGTATGTGTGTGTTGGTTTGTACTTAAAACTGGCTGAGGGCAGAATGCAGTCCCTTCATTGTTCTGTTGAAATTGTTGCCACTAATAATAGCAGATTTGTTTATCCTCAACTGCATCTTCCTGCTCTGTTTTAATATTTCGTTACCCCATTTCATCACAGCATCTTATTTTAACTTCTCTTTTTGTCTTTATAGTTTGATCAGAAATGTCAGTTTCTGTGGCGACTAGCTAGAGCCTATGCTGATGCTCATGACCTAACAGCAGACCTTGAAGAGAAGAAAAACTTTGCACTATCAGGTAACCATTAATTTGTTAAAAACTAACCTCACAAAATGATCGCGCTGGTAAACTATATAAACAACATTAAGATACCCACCTCCTTTATTTGTGTTTGTGTCAGTTTCACTAGGTAAAACAATGGTTAACACATAACATGGTGCAACAGGAATACATTTCCTGTCTGAAATTGTACCCTAGCTTTCTCTGGCCCAGACATGATAACTCTGTCTTACGTAGACTTGGGCAATGATAGAGAAAACTCTGCAGTCACTCTGGCATTGATGTGTAGACTCGGACATCGTAGCATACACACTTGTTTTTGTGTGTGTGTGTGTGTGTGTGTGTGTGTGTTTGTGTGTGCGCAACCTTCAAGTGGATACATGTGAAGGTTCGACTTGCGTGTAAGCCACAGTGCAGCCCTGATGACTTGAGTTTGGCAGAGAGGAAGGTTTTTAATGGTCTGAAGTAAGGCCACCCTCAGGCAAAATGTTTTCCAAACATGTTCTCAGGATTCTCGGAGTTGTAGTCTGGACTCTGTAGAATAGACGTTGTGGTCTCTATGTATTTAGAAAATGGATAACATTTTCCCTGAAGACAGGCGTCAGCTTCCTGTTGCTCAATGACAGCTGTTGAAAAGTGTTACATGTTGGGAATTAGCGTTGAATTTATTTTGGCAGATTTTCCTTCAGTTTGTGTGGGGCAGTTTAAGTAAGACAGTGTCTCTTTCACAAAACTGCTGTGAGTGCTCTCTCTCTCCCTCTCACGCTCTCACGAAAGTTCAAGGACTTTCCAGAAATCGAGTCGTGCTATGATGTAATACCTTGGGAAAACAGTAACACCTCTGACATTACTCCTGTAAATTATTAATGAGTAATTCACTTTCTCCCTCTTCACATTACTTGGAGCTTCTGTTTACTGCAACACCTACTCAATCTTGACTGGACCGAAAAGATAGATTTCATTTGAAATGCATCCAATTCATTTGTACCCTTACATGAATCATATATTGTAATCTTGCCATGCCTGATGTACTAGCGGTATGCAGGTCATATCGCAGTCCGGAGATAACGTGGTAGTTTATAAATGTAAGGACCTACATTTTGTGATTTCATGTTTGTAAGTATGTGAAATCGTTTTAAAAACATCTCTCGACAGTGCCACCTCGTAGGTTCCACAAAGCACCCTCTATAATGAGAACATATCTTCTCCTTTAGAACAGAGGCAAACAGCAATACACACTAAGGTAATCATCACCCAAGCGCGCTTTAAGCACAATATCAGGTGCTTTTTGGACACACTTCAGCAATTATTTGTGTCCGGATAGACCTGTTTTCTCGGTGTTTCTTTTTCCATTTGGACAGAGCCTCTGTTGTCTTTGAAAAGACCATCGTTAAAGAATGTGAAAGGCAGCTGTTGTGTCAGATCTATTTAAAGACAGAAGAGCGTTATGGCAGTGGTGGTACGTGGTTGTTCTGTCCTAGGGCTAGGATGTGTCTCTTAGGCAAGGTGACAGGTTTTTCCTGGATTTTATTTCTGTGGTCTGTTGTTTCATGGTCTGTTCCTTTTTAAAAAAATAAATAAACACAATTCTGAAGGTAACCTGTACTTTTTTTCCATTCCAGGGAAGAAAGTAGGTGAGGAAGCAATTACAGTGAATCCAATGTGTGCTGAAAGTCACCAATGGTGAGTTCCCTTCAAAGCATCCAACTTGCCAAAATGTGTAATGCTGCTGTATGTTGGGCACATGTAATCATCGCATTATCGCTTTATATTACTGTAACATCTGTTTGATTTCATTCACTGGATCCCTCTTTTTGTTGACCACTTTTTATGGATCACATACAAACCCACAAGGCTAATTTGGGTTTAATCAGATGTAGTTACATCTGTTTCCAGTTAATTCATCTGAAAAGTTGAGCAGATGTTAACATGCACTGAGGGGAGATTAGCATGCCTTCTGAAGACATTATCCTTCATCGTGAAGCCCACAGTGAATTTGGCAGACACAAGATTTTTTTTTTCTTTTAACACATTTTGAAAAGTCCCAAAGACCAAGTCCATAACCCTTTCCCTCAGCCACTTGTCCCAATTCTTGTCCTCTTCGAGAAGAAATCCCCCCCCGCCCCTCCCCATACCCTCTCCAGCACATCCTACCTCACCATCAGCATAATCGAGTATTGTTGACCTGGTCCTTTGCTCTACTACACTGTCCTAGAACCTTTGCACTTGCACCTAGTACTCTTATCCTGGCATCTCTCCCCCAATGCTCTTGACCCAGCACCCCTTCCCAGACGAGCTTTCACTTGACCTCTGCTCCTTTTCCCTTTGCCCTCATTTCCTCACTTCCTTCCTCACATGTGAATGCACTGAATAGATATCAGCATTAACATAATGCTTGCTGGCATAATGGAAATTTTCAGCTGTTTTCCATCTATTTTTTTTTGACATGTTCTTACCTTTAAACTGTAGATCAGGGTTTTGATGTAACCCATTGGCTGTTTTTAAATCTCAGGTTCAAATCTCTCTGACTCGAAGAAAGTTAGTGTTTGCAATGAAAGTCAGTGGAACTCATCACGCACCTACAGAATTGTTTTAGAAACAATATGATGAATATATACGAAAAACTGTTACCTCGTACTATATCTTCCACATCAGTTGAAACTAACAGATTGATTGTACTCATAGGTGGACCAAACCAAGTTTAAAGTGAGCAGATGTTGATTTTTTTTTTTCATTGATCTATGGATAGGATATGTTCAATTGACAAATGCCTATCTGCAAGTCTGACCTGTCGGAGCAGTTGTCAGCAATAGGGCTTTAGTTATCCAGGTTTGGTTCTTTTTCTCTTTAGGCGAGATCAAAACCTGTCATCTCTTTATTGATGAACAAAACTCTGCCAAGTTAGAGACAAAAAGCTACCTCACTAACTCTCAGTAAGAGAGGGGAGTGGCAAAATCTTCTGATGATAGTCTGATTTGTGTGATGTCATAATCAAAGTTGACAGATTAAAGGGATTTAAAAAAAACAAAAGCAAAAAAAAAACTTTGATTGTTTCCTATGTTGGAACGATCTGTATTTATGCTTCCCAGCATGCATTGCTGGGAAGTATATTGTTTTCTCTGTGTTATTTTTCCTTCTCTTTTTTTCCCAGGCCAAACTCGTAGAAATATAGGTCTGATTTGCACCAGATTTGCTAGGCATGTCAGGAATTTACAATTTGTGGCTTTCTTTGTTAAACTACAATTAGTAGAACTGTCTGTGCAGTTCTTTTTTCTTGTGTTCTCAGTCTTTTGTGTATTGCAAACAAGCACTTGAGATTAAACCAAGTTCTGTTTGACCTAATTGTGATATAGCTATGTCTGTGTTGTAGCTAACGCATTATATACGAACATGTGTCACTGATTGAAAATCGCAGATTAAGATGCCTTAACAATATAAGCGATCGTGGAATCATGGTTATCTTGTTATCTTACGCATCATTTCAAAACTTTATTTCAGATAATCGTGACGTGACTATCAGCGTCGAAATAACGCATTACATACGCACGTGTGTCAATGAAAACTGCTATTTAAAATGACTGAACAACGAAAACATGAAGGGATTTTTGGTATCTTGTTATGCAAAGAAACAGTTTCTGTTCATACTGCAGAGACGCGTATATGTATGATTCATGTTGGTCATTAATATGTTTGATTAACTTTGCTGCTGGGAAGCATTGACACAGCTCATGACTTCCAGGGGTTTTTTGTTTGTTTGTTTGGTTTTTTTTGCATTTGGCCAGACATTTTAGATGTTCTTTGTTGATGTTGTTGTTCTTCTGGTGGTCAGCTAACTTTATCTTATCCCTTTTGGTCATAAAGCTTTGCTGTTCAGGTGGAACAGCAGGAAAACACACACAAACATTCTTTCACACACATGCAGAGCATTTACATCCTTTATCAGCAACGTATTCGTTTATTCACGTAGCGGCAAATAAAGTCTGTGGTTTTGGAGTAGTTTGTGTGTTTTCGGAGCTGGACCAGACCCATTTTGGATTTCTGTTAGTTGTATTTTCCCCGCCTAGATCACCCCGGTCCATTCTGATAACATCGCGATTCCTTCAGGAATGCAAATGGGGAGTCCTGTCTCTGGCACATAGCCCGCTGAGAGCATAGAGCTAACACACGTACATATGATTGATGACCTGCTGTTGTTATTTATGTTTGTGGTGATGGTGGTAGTACGTGTCAATGCGCAGCCAGTAGTGTTTCCCTCTAAATGGAATGCAGGACCATAGACTGACTCCATATAAACGGCGCCTTTATGGACCGGGATGGTCAAGGAGTTTGTGCCTGAAATTAAACTCTAATGCGATGGAATGGAGTGTTAGACCTCTTTGCTGCTTTTTTTTCATCATAGTTAACGCTATCTAGTCTGACTCAAGCAAGGTCAACATCCTAAAAAAAAAAAAGTGGATGCATAAAGAATTTACAGTAAATGTAACATATTTAAGTGTTCGTTGCTTGAGAACCTCCTCTGACATTGCTCAGTTCTTCCCCTGCCCGTGATTGTCTTCTGAGAGAATTATGTTATTTACAGAAATCTCCCTCGCAACGCTATTGGTCATGAGAATTCCCTTGCACTTAATATAAATCAGTCGTAAAATAATAACTACATTACCAGCAGTTGGCTTAATGGAATGGTTCAAATCTTCAAAGCTAGGAAGTTTTTTTTTTCACTCAGCCTGAGTAAAGAACAGTAAATAACAAGACTCCAGCTAGATCTACCCGTGATAGCTGTAAACCCTTTGGGTGTCCTTTGCCGTGAGCATAAAGCCCCTGTTTCTGGAACATTCAGCTTTACGGCTCAGTCAACTGACATGTTGCCAGGTAACGTGAGAGAAATCCCCTTCGATTTTAATTAGTTTTCTCTCTGGTAGGGCAAAGGCCTGAATCCTGCTAGTATTTGTGACGGGCCTCATTTCTACATTCCTCTTTCCAAATCCTGCTCCTGTCTTAACATGAATAGCTCTGCCCAGTTCATGAATGGAGCATGTGGACATTCATAATGTTTCATTAAGACTAATCTCCACTTTTAATATTACTGCTGATTTATTTGACAAGATCTAAAGCCAGGATCTCCCGTAAATCGCATTCTTATATTATGAGTCAAATGCAGGCAGTAGATAGCAACACAGTGCCGGTGATGTTAATATGGAGTTTACCCTCACCTTGATTTGATTGATATCTTGTTTATTTGTGGGTTTAAATGCAGATTTGCTGCTTTTGTTGTTGTTGTTGTTTTAAACAGCGTTATTTGTTTGTTTATTTGAACTGAAGAGTGTATATAATGATTCGTTTGGATTACGTATTGTTGGTTTTTTGAATTCCCTTTTCTCACATTGTCTGAAACAAACTGTCCCATGGTGCTCGTATATGGCGGAGCACCCTTCATTAGGAAATAATTAGCATCAGCTCACGCACATACCGCGCTGTTGCTGGTTTCAAGCAAAAGAGAAGGCTTTTGTTTGTTTTGTGAATTAAGAACAACAACTTAAAAAAAGCTTAATGCCTAATCTTACATCCACTAATGGAATTTGTAAGAACCTTACCAGCTCCAGGGCCACTGTCAGAAAGGTTGTGGAGGGAGTAAACTGTGCAGACATAAATCCTCTAACTGGGTTTTTCGGGAAGTGAAAGGGAGTAAAGGGGTCAGGACAGAACCAGGAGGAGGAGAGAATTCTGGAGGAGTTTGTTTTTTTGTGAATTCTGGAGGAGTGTATGTTTGGCACATCAATCCAAGTGTAGTATCAAGGCACACATTTGCACAGTTAATTACTGTTTTTTTTTTTGTTTTTTGTTTTTGTTTTTTTTTTTTTTCACTGACTCAGTTGGTGAACGTTTAGAGGACTCAGAGGGGTTTCTGTGCATGTCCTGTGTTGCCAAGAGAAATGTTTTGAGCTGGTTTTCATAGCTCTATGTATGTCTGGTCCTGTTTCATTTATCGACAAAGATATATATACATCAGTTCGAGTTGTGCCCCAAACAGGTTAGTTTCTGCTCAGAATGAGCTGTTACTACACAATGGCCCGGTCTAATTGCTAATTTGTAGAGTCACCCTATTTCTCACCATGGTGACTCGTGGTTCTGTTTCTCTGCCACCTTGTCTCTTTTTGGGGAAATATTATATATATATATATATATATATATCAACCATTCAGTGGATGACAGACACAATACAGGCATCTTGCATCAACTGTGGACAGACATGTGGTGTGTTGTTAAAGACCTCTGAACAGTCATCACTTTTTAAGTTTACCTTTTTTTCCACCTCTGTAAACACAGAAGCGCTGCTGTGTCTTTTCCAGCGCGGGTAGATGAGTATTTCTTTGATGTTTGTCAAATAAGAAGCAGAACAGCTTGATTCTGTCAAAGCTTTTTTTGAGACAGGCGTACCCACTGCATCCTCACTATATGGATCTCCGTCTAATCTAATCGTTTTCAACAAGTCTGCCGTCACCTTTGGCTTCATCCATGGAGACACCCTTCAACTAAATTCACTTGGCACTTTTCTCATTTTGTGATTTTCTTTTTTTTTTTTTTTTTTAAATAAAATCCTGGACAGCCAAGTTGGATGCAGTTTCCTAACTGCACAGAGGTCTACAACTTTCTGATATGTCACATAAGTAGTCTTCAGCTGTGTACGTGCCAAAGCCCTATGGATTTTCTCTCCAAATCAGGAACTTGATACTGATACTTTTAATAGGACGGGCCATGCTTAAGCACGGGAGGCTTAAGCATCTGACTTGTGGCTTTCATCCTATATGATACGTATTGGATCAAATCCTTTGTATTGTGTTTGGTTACTGTCCGGATGTGCGTGCGATTGTACCATCCCATAGGGCATACTAGGCTAATGAGTGTTCACACCCTTGTGTCCTATGCTGTAATGCAGGTGTGCTTATGTATCTGATTGCCGAGGCTGAATTTAGCTCATGTAAATCCTACAGCGAACGACTGATCTATCACCCTCAGTGACTTGTGGATTTACTCCAAAGAGCCTTCCAGCACGGGCAAGGGTCGACTTGACCTACAGTGCATCATTCTTAAAAGGGAACGAAAACACATTCATCTGTTGCTAATGTTACCGTGACAACACAATGCTTGGCTTCCCTTTGCCTGCCAACGGCCTGCGCTCTCTGGAAAGACCCTATCTTCGGTACAGGTGTTTGGCACTCCTAATTATGGTTTATTGTACTTCACAATGCATCAATGCATGAAAAGATTGTCAGGGTTTGTGAAAAGCTCTTCAAGAAATGAGTGAAGAGATCACTTATCCTTTTTTTTTCCTTTTTTTTTTTAAATCATGCTGAGCTGTCGCTGGTTGACTGACATGAGCAGCACCTCCCATCCACTCAAGCTGCTTGACCTGAAATCAAAATAACACCTCTTGGGTTTTTGCGTTGCTCACGTAGCCTGAGCGAAGGGTGGCGGACTTCCCTCCCGTAAATGGATTCTCTGTGTTCTGAGTGCAAAGATGAAATCAATCCGTTTCCTCCATTAGGCAATTGACACTTAGCCCGCTTTGTTTTTTGGCCAGTCAGTGTGGGGAATTTTAGCCACCTGCAAGGAAGACACAGTAACCTTACACAACATCCTAGCAGTGACAGCCTTTCCTCCCTGCCTTGTTGTCACCCTTTCATTCTTTCTGACCCCCCCCCCCCCCAAACACACCCCCTCCCAAGTACTCTCATTCATTTATATTTCTCTCTCTCTCACTCTCTCCTCTCTCCCTCTGTCTCTATCTTGAAATGAAAAAAAACCAAAAACAACATGAAACAGACGTTTAGGGACAAGTACATCTTCTCTGCTTCACTCTCTCTTTACCCCTCCCTTTGTGGTTGAGCTTGTCCTTGGAGACATGGGGATTTGGGGCTTTTTCGAACTCTTCACGGATAAAATAAACTTTACATAAACAGCTGCCTTCTCTTCAGCAAAGCACAGACTCAGCTCATAATGCCTTGAGCCCTCAAAACTTCCCCAACCTGTTTCAGTGAGGGTTTTTTTTTTTTTTTTCCTCAAAGTTTCTTTTTCAAAAAAAAAAAAAAAGATGGCACAACGAAAACAACTTGATCATTTAATTGCATGACGACGCCCTCCATTCTGCATATTTCAAACAAACGATTTATCGTTCAACAACCCCCCCCCCCCCCAAGTGCATGTTTCCCAACTTCAGACACTGATTGGCCACCAATGAACACTAGTGCACTACTAGCATTTCTCACACATTTTCACATACAACTGTGAGCTCTTTTGATTTTTTTGTCACTCCAAGACATCCACAGCCATCTTGATCAATTCCGAAGTTTTTGTTTTTTGAGGCAAGAATTCTCCCATTTTCCCCCTTTCTACAGAACAGGATGTGCTGTTCCCTCTTAAGTTCATTGGTGTCCATCAAATGAAGTTAACCCGAAATGCCCCTCTTTAGGGAAACCCCAGATTCATATAACAGAGATTTACACCATTTCAATCATGTGCTCAAACAATCAGAAGAAAACCTTGCCATTGGCTCAAACTCCTATGAGTCCGCATACATTTATCAGGGTACTGCCAGAACATGACAGCTATGTGCTGAAACTGTTGAAAAATATTTCACAGACCCAACCAAGATAAAAAAAAAAAGATATGCACACATAAATTAGGCATGGGACCATTGAGCAACCAACTTTTTGGTTCCCACTTGTGAAGGTAGACCTAGGCTCTAAATTACTAATCAGCTCTGGAATGTCTTATTGTTATTGTCTTCGACAGTGATTTAAGCCTTAATCTCTTGCATGTAATCACATGTATTGAACATATGCCCACAAGTGCTGAATATATTAACTGTTATTAAAGTGAGTGTGTGTGGTTTTCGCTGCTGCTGTTTTTAACAGACACCATCTGTCCATATATAAGACTCTACTATACTTGCTTTTAATCTGAATTACAAGACAAATAACTTCATTATGGGTCATTACTAGCATCTCTAGCTGTGCAGGCTGAAAGAATATTCTTTGTTTAAAGACTTTCATAAAATGACATTCCAAAGTTGATTCAGTAGCTGTCTATTGAGAAATGTTTTATTTCAGAGAGCTTTACCCAGCAGGGGGCGTCTCTAGTTCTGAGGGGATGTAGTGGACTTCACGTCTGTCCGTTGTACATGTGTATTCATATGTTAACCACCAACATCAGAGGCCTTCGTAGACCTGGTTTTGATGGTCCTTAATTAGGCCTTCACAAACGCTTTACACCCAAAGTATGAGATGAAAATGCTTTTTGACTACCATTGCATCACAGTAGCCCGGGAAGCAGCTGTTGCCAAAACCCATGCAATCGGGGTGTTTTTATTGGAAGAGCTTCATCAAGATCTCGGGATGTTACTTCTCAGCTCCTGTGGCATTCCTGTGTTGGCTGCACAGTCAGCGGTCAGATAATGCTGTTCCCAAACGCAAAAACAAACGTTTTTTCTGCTACAGTAACCAATAGTCTTTATCACTTTCAGTTGGGTATTATAAAAGAAGCTTTTCAAATGAGTAATATATGCTGATAGTAAGTCACACTGGACTAATTGCAATGCCTTTCTATGGGCTCTGCCACCAGCTCCTACAGACTTACAGTTTCCCTGCAGGCAAAAGGGAAATTTCCTTCAGACAGTGAATAAGCCAGGTCGTTTTACATTGTTTTCCTTTTGGAGCAGCAATCCCTTTAGACACGGTAGGCCTGTCCTATTTCATCTGATTAGCATTAACTGAGTGAGAGAGAGAGAGAGAAAGAGAGAGAGGTTCCTGGCAAAACAGTGTGAATAACTCAGCAACAAAACCTTCGGCACCCCCAGCTTGCTCTGCCGTGCTCACCCAACACTGCAACCCCTTCTCTCTGACAGACAACCTTTTCACCCTGATCCTCTACATGCAAGGTGCTGGCTTCCTGTTGTGGAGTTTTGCAGCTGAGTACCAGCAGGATTAGAGGTTTTATGTTGAAAAGACTTTGATCACTTCATTCCTTCCAAAACAAAACAAACACATATATACACATGAATGACTACTGTCAATGCCAACCCTGTTCACTTCCACTCAAAACCCTAATTCCTAATTAATTGGACAGAGGCAGAAAAAAAAATCTAGCTTTCTTTCCTTATTTCTCTTGAAGTAGCTTAATGAGGGGTTTGCTTGAAAGATGCTGCCCTTTGACAGCCTCTCTTCAGTGTGGTTTGGTGACCCAGGAAAGGGGTGGTGTGAGGTGCCCATTTCGGCCCTACTGGCGGTCCTGCCTACTGGACCTTATCAGTGTTAGAGGTTTTGGAAAAGGGAAACAAGCTCTGGAACCATAGAAACGTTATGAATGGCTGTGAGAGGAGAGAGGCAAACATAGGGGGGGAGAAATATTCCAGAGCCAGGAGCGAGTGAGTGAAACGCCGGGTCGCATCCTAATATTTTTACACGAGTCGTGTAACTTGTGTCGTGTAATTCTTAAATTAGTAGAATTCTAATGAAACTGAATGTGATGAACCAGTGCCAAACATGCAAGTTGTAGAGTCTTTGTTATGGTTTGCGCCATGCAGTCAAAGTCAATTAAATGGCCAAGGGAGAAAGGTCACAAGGGAAGTGAGCATGGGTACATATTGGGACGGGGGCCAGTGATTCAGATCCACCAAATAAAACTTTGGCCCAGGTCTGTCCGGAGCAGCAGTCAGTGTTGTCAAGGATGAGTTCAGAAAGACGTGTACTGCTTCCATTATAAGCCAAACTGGAGGGCTGTAGCTGTGATAGGTAATGATACTGAGCTTGTTACTGACTAAATTTTGATTCCTATTTCTCTCTCTCTCTCTCTCTCTCTCTCTCTCTCTCTTTCTCTAGGTATGCTATTATGTGTGGACTCTTGTCAGAGTATGAGTCTATACAGAATAAGATAAAGAACGGGTATCTTTTTAAGGTGAGTGTTGAGTGAAATGGACACGCCCCTTTTCTGCAGTGTTGTGCACTGTAATAATTTAGACTTGTACAACCAACTGCTTTGTTCATGATTTTGGTTTCAGTTGTTAAAATTGTCAAATCACGTTGACCATTTTAATTACTTCATCAAAAAACAGCATTCGGTTGCACATACTGTGTCATGTAGAACTTCATGCTGAAAAATAGTCATTCTGAATTATATATTGCTGAATATATTTCCATTAGGTATTAATGTAGTCGAGTCCAGTCCAGAGGCATTTTTGCTTTGGTTCAGTCTGTTCCTATTTTACATTTCATTCAACTCCTTTGGGATTGCAAGTCAGTGCTATGCAAACACGTTCAAGGCTTTGTGACCTAAACGGGACTCAAGAGGAAAGAGTGCTTGGATTTGATTGGACAAAAGGGACTCAGGACCCCAGCCCCCTACCCCTCCGCTGTGCTTAAACTCAGAGTGGGTTTCATAAGTGGAAACTTGCTCTCCTGCACGTAGCGTTCATCTGAGCTGTCAACTAGTGCAGAAAGAACAACACTGCCCAATTGCGTAATGCTGGCAGGTGAGCTATCAGTGAGAGACGGAGAGAGAGAACTTAGAATAGAAATAGATGAGAGAGGCGGGGAGGGAGTGATCAAAAGAGATGAGAGAGAGAGAGAGAGCGAGAGGAGGGAATAATAAAAAGAACATTCAGTAAACAGTAGGAAATTGAAAAAAGAGGTGGCTCTGGGTGGATGGCACTGCGTGTGTGTGTGTGTGTGTATGTGTGTGTGTGTGTGTGTATGTGCGTGCATGTGCGTGTGTGTGTGTGTGTGTGAGTGTGTATGCATGTGTGTGTGCGGAGAAACGCTGTTGTGGATCCAGACCTGTGAGATAAGGACGGTTAAGGTCAAGACTGACTCTCTCTCTCTCTCTCTCTCTCTCTTTCTCTCTTTCTCTCACTCTCTTTTCCACTTCCTGCTCTCACTCACCCTTTCTTTTTCTCTGTCTCTCTCTTCTGTGTGCAGGATCACCTAGACAGAGCCATTGAGCTGAAACCTGAGGACCCTCTCTCTTACTACCTGCTCGGTCGCTGGTGCTACGCTGTGAGTGCCTGCAGTCCTGCATCAATGACCAGTCGATTTCATAACGTCCTTTTTTTGTGTTGTGCCCAGTGACACCATCTAATTTTTTTTTCTTTTTTTTTTTTCTCACAACTCAACACAAGTTCACTAGCTTTCTCCACGGGTCATTTGGAGCCTGTCTGGTCACACCAAGCTGTGCTTTGATTCCGACACATTTCCCCCCCCTAACGATAAGAACATAATCGGCCTGTTTTTGTTCATCCATTGTTAGTTTGCAATCAGATTGTTCAGTGGAATGTTTTCATCCTGTCTCTAGTCCTGTGCTTTGCTCTACAATCACTGACTGTTCCCAGAGAGACCAGGGTCAGTCTTTCAGCGTGTTCTTTAACACAGCTTAGTCTAAGGCCAGTCTGAGCTGTCTCTAGCTAAGAAACAGAGTGAGAGGAAAGAGAGAGAATGCCCCCCCCCCCCAGTCTGAATACACGTTGAAAAGATGTTGGAGGTTTGGAGACATATAGACAAGTGAAAAGTGTAATGAAAAGCTTTTTTTTTTTTTTTTTAAAGATAACTGAAAATGACGCGTCCTTTGATAACATGTATGTTTTTATCGTTGAAAAGAGAGAAAGTCTTGCTGCAGCTGTTGCATAATAGAGAGAAAGAGAGAGTGAGCCCAAGGGTTCTTACCAGTGATCTATTGTTTGCACAAATGTTGGTCTTGATTTCAAAGAGGTGTAAGGAAACCGTGGGAACAGAATACCTGTAATTATGCAATTTTTTTTTTTTTAATACACCAAAGAAAGAACACACAGAACACGTCGACATCCGTCCTTCCCTTTTTCTTGTTTTAACTGTCTTATTCCTGCGAATGACTGTGCAGGTGTGAGTGTTTAGTGTTTTTGTACGTTTGATGATGGACCTGGAAATGATAATTACAGACAGCTGAAAGAATCAGATTACCAAAAACAAAGAGAGGTTCATTCATTTGTTTGTAAGGTTTGTGTCATGCCATTGTTCTAATTTCCTTCTAAGATTCTTGTGAGACTTGTTCAGCGTTTGATGTTTGAACACACTGATGATTTGTGACTGCAGTCAGAACGGAAAATGTGTGACTATAGAGATGAGAATAACCACGGTATCGCATGGCCCATGCAAATCAGTCTACTTTAGATGGTGAATTACTGTGCAAGGTAATGAGGCAGGGGATGACTGTGATGGTGATGACTTGTTTCCTTAAGACACATGACTCGTCATATGAATGACTTAGCACCTTTCCTCAGTGCGGGGGGTGTTGCCGTAATTATGTTTCCTTATTTAATTGCCTCCATCGTGTGACAGAATAGCCATTGCCTGTCACTGTGATCACTCGGGTTTCTGTCAGGTGACAAGAATCACGGTTTTGCATGACCTGCACAGTCTAAAATTACTGCCTTTGTTTGGCTTTTGTCATTTTACGCTGTTTATACAAAGCAAATGTATCAGTTCCTCAGGCCACTGAAATGAAAGATTCGAGTCTTCAGATCCTCACTATACACATACACACACACACACACACACACACACACACACACACACATTCACTCACACTCATGCGTCTCTTGTGTCAGATTGCCATTTTTCTGTAACTTAGCCCTCTGTCATTTTCACCCACATCACTGTGTTACTGTCACTGTTAAGTATGGACGGTTCCTATTCTGCCTGTGCTGTTTATCTTTCTTTAAGGGCTTAGATTGTCTCTCTTTGTAATGGTTCGGTTCTTGTGTGTGTGTGTGTGTGTGTGCAGGTGGCGCAGTGCACATGGATTGAAAGGAAGATTGCCGCCACCCTCTTTGGAGAGCCTCCAAGCGCGACAGTCCAAGATGCCCTGAGGCACTTCCTCAAGGTGCAGTCATGAATCACAGCTCAGCACGGCGTGCAGAATGTCACTGGACAGGAGTTTATTTTACTGACTTTACCTGAGATTCCACACAGCGTACGGTAGCGGCAAACGCAATCAAGCAGCCGTGTAAAGATGTGCGAAACTGCTCGTATCCGTTTATTCACCCTGATGTTCAAACTTTCTGGGTTTCACAGAGAATGCAACGTGAAAATAATTAAATATGTTTCCCCGAAGCGTGATGGAGTAATCTCCTCACCTCGTTTCATTCAAAGCCATTGGCTGTCCAAGCTTGGTTTGCGTTCCTCCTGTCTTGGAACTCCTCAGGCCACTGAAAAAAAAACATCTGTTAAATGAGAAAGATTTATGTAATGTAAATGTTTGACTAAAGATTTCATTCTGTTCATTTCTGTTCATACCTTTAACATAACACAAATATAACCAGCGAACTCATCTAAACATAACCTGAATATAATCCTATGATGACTAAGACTCTAACAGAAGATGAAAAAAAAAAAAAAAAAACCCTCAACACAACCCTGGCCTTTCTTGAACATAATCTAACGTTATCTTTAGATAACCGCAGTTGAAAATGTCTCAAAAATAAACCCGTGTGTAACACAATCAGAGAACAGTCTGAACAAGATCCTGATATAACCCTAAGCAGAGCCCAGTCTTGAGCCCGGCTTGGTCAGTAGATATGACCTCCCAACACTCAACCTGTCTTAAACTCCAGAAATGGCTAAATTATGTTATCGGCCGAACATACGGTTATCACTGACTGAACCTATGGCAGTAAGTAGTACAGTCCGTTCGCCTGGAGTGTTTCCACTGCTACGTGAGTACAGAGGGCTGTTTGTGTAGTGTTCAGATGTCCCCTGGGGTAACTCCTGTGCTCCGTTTTGAAGACCAAACCCCAGGTATTTTTCTTAAAAAAAAAAAAAAAAAAAAAAAAAAAAGGAGAAGAAGAAGGAGGCTTAATCTGCCTTCCCACGTTTTGTATGTTTATATAGAGTGAAGAAATTGCTCCTGGCCAAGATCCTGCTGCATACCGCCTCCTCCCTGCTTCCCAGTATATCTCACCCATCAGTTTGATTTAAGTGGCTTGTGTTGTGACTTGTTTCTCTTTACTGTGAGCACTCTGAAAGGGGTGTCTAGCATTCTAACAAACACATCCTGAAGAGTTATACAACATCCGCAACCGCAGCTGCCCTACAAAACAGGGATTTACTTTGCTTACTCTCCCTCTCTCTCTCTCTCTCTCTCCCTCTCCCTCTCTCTCTCTCTCTCACTCACTCTCACTCTCATACTCTTCAATTTTCTCATTCTCTTTCTTCTCATCTATGCCACACCAAAGCCTGGACAAGAGGGGCAAAAAAAGATTGGGGCATTGACCATCGGTTTCAGCCACCAAATAGTAGTGTAAAAAAATGATCTCTTTAAATCATGGAAGGCACGGAAATGATTGAGCAGAGCTCCTTTGCAGGATTGCTTTTGTGGTGAAATACCACTGGAAGAGTGAGATTTTGAAACTGTTGTCTGAGAATGTTGCTCAGAGCTCAAACACCTCAGAGGCTCTTGTAAGTATGAACAAAGAGGATGAAGTGAAGCTATGATCAAGATTAATGACACACTCACTGATCACCATCATCACCACCATCATCATCATCATCATCAACCCCAGACCAGTATATATGATGTTATGATGTAATCACCAGCCGTTTTATGCCAGGTAGAAAACATGAATATTTCGCTGTTGGTCACTAATATTTTGCACAACCCCCTTTCGCTAATTGTAAAATTAACGCTCAAACATGCTTAGGCCAGGTTTATTTTGACGGGATCGTAATAGCGGTTGAGTTTTTGACGGATAATAGTTTACAAACATTTCATAGCTCTACGCCTCAGGGTACGCTCCCTTGTTATTTAGCTGATTTATCTACCAGGCTGTAAAAGTTGATGAGAGTGATGTTCTCATGGTTTTATTGTAGGGGCTGTGGGTGTGTCCTCGACACATCAATGTCTCATTCTGTTTACCACACCTTAAAATGATCTGGCATGGCAAGAAATTGTCTTTGATAAATCTTTATTTGCACCTGTGATCTACGTGTGAATAGCCAAAAGCAAAATTGTTATCATAGCCCACATATGATGTACCTCCTTATCTAACTCCAATTAAACTAACTCTTGGTGCAATTAGTCTTCGATGGAATTCCAACTCATCAGGTGTCTGTCTCGTCCTGCAGGCAGAGGAGATCAGTCGAAGGTATTCGAAATGCAACTATGTCTTTTTAGCCAAGGTAAGCGTTCGCTCATCAGCCTCTGCATGGGAAGGGGGAAGGGGAGAGGGGAGGGTTTCAGGGTGACTCAGTCAAAAATCACTCCCTATCACTTTGCCACTCAAGCAGTTTAAGTGTTCGGCTCTGGCTTTGAGCAGCGATGACTGTGAGGCCAGTGTGACTTCAGTAAGATCATTAATGAAGTGATTAAATGCTAACTGTTTTGCTACTGTGTCTGTAGTTCTGTTAAATCTTTAAAAGCGTAAGTGCTGAGGTTAAGGATTGGTTTTGGATTGGACCAGGTACTGTTAAATAACTTGGAGAGAATGGTTTGGTTACCTCATTATATCTTTTTATGAAACAGTGTTATAGAGATCTGGGACAGAAAGCTGAAGCGAGGAAAATGTGTGAGGCCGCCACCGCCATGAGCGCGGTCACTAAAGAGGTAGGAGGATTTCCTGTGATTCCTCTGTGGAGACCGTTCACAACATGCTCAAGAGTTAGAGAAACTGTCTGAGCTGGGACTGGCACAGAGGGGCTTTTATTTTGTAATATTTTGTTTTTGCCAGGGTTGTTCATTTGAGTTTGTGTTAATTAGGCTGGATATTCATCAGTAACTGCGCTTCATCAACACTTACGTTAACATTCTTTTCATCTGCATTCCTTAGCATTCGGTAACATTCATTTCATTTAGATGGTCACATAAAATAGCCATTGAACATGCATGTGAACTTTTTCGTGACAAATCCGTTAAAATATTTACATGTCCTCACTCCACCCCTCTGTCTCTATCTCTGTCTCTTTCTTTCTTTCTTTCCCTCCCTTTCTCAGGATGAAGAGGCACAGAAGGAGCTGGACTCTCTCTTATCATCACTTTAGCCTCTCCACACGGACGAGAGAACAAAGCTTTATACTCCTCATAGTGGTGGCAGTTGTATTACTGTATCAGTTTGGACTATGACCCAGACTCAACTTTTATTTTGTACCATGCTTTCATCCTTTTAATGTTTTAAGATGTCTGATAGCACAGTCAGTGAAGGACCTCTGAATCATTATGATAGAAGAGCTCATTGACTCTTGTCACAGTTAAGCAATCCAAACAACACCTACTGTGGGAGCCCTATCCTTTTCTGAACAAGAATCGATACTGTGAAATAGGCACAACTAATAGGAACAGGCTTTAACTTACGTTATACACTAAACATTGTGTGTGAAACGATGCAGTAAATAATCCAGTGCCGAATGTTTGAAATATCACTGTCCCACGCTGCAGGAGTAGCTGATTGAGTGCCTGAGATTAAGATTTAAGAGATCTTAAAAAAAAAAAAAAAAGATTAAAATGGGGAGAGTGAATTTCATTGAAATTAATTCAGTAATGTTAAGTCTTTCTTTTTAGGAGAGGATATTGCTTCCCAGTGGGTCATATCAACAGGTTGTCTCTCTTTTCCCAAACCAGTAACCAGTTTTTTTATGTCGTGTTTCACAAAGCCTGTCTGGTAGTCAGTGATTAATGCCAACAGACTACAATAAGTTAACAAGAAAACCAGAAAAAGCTGCTCCCAGACCAAAGGCTGACCTATTGAAGTGTGTCCCATTTTGTTAAACAGTAATCCCAGGAGGTACCTCTAGCTCATGTAGGTCTTTGTCTGCACGCCATTTTAGGAAAGACAAACACACACACACACACACACACACACAAACGCACACACACAAAGAAGGCCACCCGAACAAGGTTTACATCCTGTGGCCTTTGGGTGACCTCATGCTGGTTCTCTGTTAGAGTTTAGGACTCTCTCTCTCTCTCGCTCTTGGTTTCCAAAACAGTCATGTGTTCACAATCATTCAACGACAGATTAGTGACCATTATTGTGTGTCATGAACAGGCTTACACGTTAGCTTTATAGAAATTTAACTCCCTCAGAAGTTTTTTGCAAGTCTTATGTCTTGCCACCAGGCGTATGCATAAAGTGACACAACACTGAGCATCACATAGATATTCCATTTTTCTTTTTGGTGAATGATTCTAGTATATGTTGTATAAGTGTATGGTTTTATGACAGATTATAGTGCTTTTGAAGGGAGCGTGTTCTGTCTGACGCAGGACTCAAGACTTGCAGAGGTTTCTCTAGTCTCTAACCATCTGGTCTCATGACATTTAGACGTTTTACATTGATAATTTGAATCTGAATGAAGATGTGACATGTTTGTTGGCTGCAGTGTCATGCATTCCCCCGTTGATTGAGAATTACATTCCAGTGTTTTGGCAGTGTTTCTGTTGTGCTTTGGCTGGATCTGTTTGCCTGGGATTGTTTGTAGTCTTTTCATTTCTCCATAAATCAGTTCTGCTATGTAATGACTTGTCTGTATTGACTATTACACAGACTCATCAATGAGTTGTTTTATGTAAATTGGCTTTGTTTTTACCAAAATAATTATTTTAGATTTTGTTTATAACGAATGTGTGAATGCTGTTAGTTTTTATGAAACACTACTTTTTATTTGCTTTTTTTTTAACTGTTCATTTAAACCTTTGCATGTGTTCAATATTTGAATGATTGACCTTGCTTGAGTACATTTGAGTACAAAAAAACCTCCCTTTCCATGTTAAGGGTGTCCAGAGAGTAAACGGACGGGTCGAGAGAGAGAGAGAGAGAGAGAGGGAGACCCTGTAATATCTGGGAGGAGGAAATGATTCAGTACGAACCCATCATTCCGTCACCTTTTGTTAGCCATGTCTCCATTTTCTTCCATGTCTGTCCCATGTTATTGTTCTCTCTCTCTCTTTCTGATCAACATCTGCACACTGTATCTGAGATTACTTAGAAAACAACTTGAATGGACATTTATGATCATTTGTCTTGTTTTTCTTGAAGTTTTTTTTCTTTTTTTTAATTATTTGGCAAAAAGAATGTATTTGTAATTTAGCAGAGTGTATCTGTTCTTTTGAACACTGGTACTCTATAATGTATGATTTAAACCCTAAATATAAATTCTACATATAGATTACCTTGATCTCAAGAAGAAAAAAAAAAAAAAAAGCAAGTTTCATTCAGGTTCTGTGTGAGACATTATAGCATTAAAGCGGGGACAGGATTTTGTGCATGGTTTCAGTGATTTGCTGTTAATCTCGCCAACTCCATTTAAATGTGTCTGTGGTGTGAAATTGTGTGCACAGTGCGATACAGCTGCAGTGAAGCATATTTGATACTGTCTCTGACTCCTGTTTCGGCTCTTTCATCTGCACTCAAATGAATCTGAATCACAATTTTACATTCAAAGGGCTCACAGACAAAATATTTGAATAAAACCCTTGTTTTACATTAAAGCTTCTTAAATTAGAATAATTGTTTCTTTCTGTTGTGCATAGCTTTTCACAGCTGTAGCACAACCATTCATTTCAGAAATGCAAAAGACAGTTCACAGCTGGGGGCCTAATATGGCATTTACATTCATTTTGTCAGGGCTTGAGGAGCAAGCTGCCATCTGAGGCGTCCAATCGGATATCAAGAAAAGTTACCTTAAATACAAAACAGACGTATGGCCTGCAGACATCATAGCTGATACAGAAAAGAAAACAGGACACCGACGTGACTCACTTGCGAGGAGAAAATATCACAGCTTGTGTTGTGTCTGATTCATCCCGTGTTTATCCCAAATTAATCTTTTGTCTGTTTTCTCGCAAACCCGAACAGTGTCTGTGAAATCTGCGACTTGATCTCTGACAGTTTGGCATGCCTGTGCTCTCCTGTCTGAAAACAAAAGCTAATAAGGGGAATGCCAGCCAGATGTCAGTGTGGAGGAGGGAGAGGAGAAGAAGGGGAGAAGAAGCCAGGTTTTCAGTTACTCTTAACCCCCCACTGTCAAACCTCCACTATCTGCTCTCTGTCTGACACCATGGACATCTGGAAGCAGGAAATTACAGGGAACACGACCACACGGTGTTACCGCTTAACCATGAGGATCAAAGTCAAATGTCACTGACTAATTATCGGGGTTGTGGTGAAATGACCCTTCACCTTGGTACAGTGACTTATTGATTCATTTGCAAACTTTCAAGTTTCACCCTCTGGACCACTCCTAGTCAGAGCTGTGCATTTATCTATGCTTTGTAGTCAACCTCTTAAGACCAAATGACTGTTATTTCAGTTTCTCTGATGACCTCACAATTCTTCCTAATATAAGACTGTTTGTTGTTTGTCATGTGGTGTTTCCTGTTTCTTCCTTGTGGAAAGAAGATTAAAGGTTTTTGTTGTTTGTGTGTGTGTGTGTGTGTGTGTGTGTGTGTGTGTGTGTGTGTGTGAATGTGCATGCCTGCAAGTGCATTTAAAAAGAGAGTGCCATCACAGAATACAAACATTTGGCCAAATTGTTCAGAATCACTGATGGGCTTTCCATATTTGGCTGATTTGCTTAGTATTACCAACAGGTTTTCCTTGTTTGTTGTGGCAACAAAGCTTAGAGACTATGTCAGGATCCAGAGCTTTCCGTAATAAGATCACTACTCTTACAGTAGTTTTAATGCAGAATTAATTTGCCTTTAGGTTTACTGTCAGAAGTAAACACAGACCAGTCATGTGTTTTTTAATCTCTGTTCTCTGAAATATGTGATTTCCCAGAACAGACTCTGCATCAATTGTTGTACTTGACTTGTTGAATTTGATGGTCTTGTTGTGTTCCACCCTGTGCTCCTGCGGGTTGAATTTCAGACTGGATGTGTGTGTGTGTGTGTGTGTGTGTGATGTCAGTGTGCACGTTGTAAAATCCTTATAGTGGAGAGGTCCTCTCTCTCTCTCTCTCTCTCTCTCTCTCTCTCTCTCTCTCTCTCTCTCTCTCTCTCTCTCTCTCTGACCCTCATCTATCGTCCTCTGCCTTTATCTATTTCTGTCTCTCATTCCAGCTCTCCGAGAGCCTCGTAGCTTCAGTAACTGACTCCCCTTCTCCCACTCTGTCTGTCCTCTTGAGGAACTTTCACCTTCTCTGACTGCCTGGTGCAGGGCACGTCCTTGGCTTGCGCCTCTCCTACGTGGCGTGTTCCTTGATCCCTGTGTGAGTCTCGAGTCAACAGAGTTTTATCCAAGTGAAGATGGACACCATGTTCCTGTAACCCAAGACACTAGAGTTAGTGAGAACTATGTTGTATGCTGATAGTGATCTCCTGTTTGTAATGCTGTCATACCTAACACTGGACCCTATCCTAATGCCATGTCATATCTAACCATGTTAACAAGACATCTGGAATTTAAGTTACTTTGGGAGGGGCAGGTGCTGGCAAGATAAGTTACCTGTATGCTGTATTTCATTTTATTCGTTCTTAATAAGGAGAGTCATCAAATTTTTCTCATATTTATCTTAGAAATGCTGTGCCAAACATAAAATAAACATCTGTTTTCATTTGCAAATTCTCAGCAATTTAAGTTTCATCACAGTTTTTCTTTAATCAAAATTCAGGGCTAAGTTTTCTTAAATGACACACTTACATGATAAATAAGACTTACAACTTACAATGTTAAAATGTAATCTCATTTTAGCTTCCTGTGTAATATTTTGTGGCATTTAGACTAAATACTGAAAAGTTAAAATAAATATGTTTTGTTTGGCACGTAACAGAGTTTAGCTGATCCGTTTCAGAGGATGTTGTTTTCACTGTAGGCATTTTTTCTTTTGCGCTTACACTGTTTCTCTCATGATGAAAGTAACTGTTGAAGCAAGAGAGCTGCACTTTCCTTTTCTCTTTTTCGATCCTTTTTTTTTCCACCTCTGCGTTTTTATTTGATAAAGTGGGGGTGTAGGGAAGTTTAGTAATCGTCTGGCTTTATCTGTACTTGTCACGCACTCAGTGCTGCATGCCAGGCAGTAGCTTTCTTACCGATCAAGAGCAGGATGTGCTGCTAGAGTCAGATAAAACATGACATGGAGGAAATGCCTCTGAGACTTGCACTAGAGTAGAGCAGAAGTGCTGTACCAAAGCACAGTTTCTTCACTGAGGAAAAATCAGTGAACACCCAGATGACCACACAGTAATTTCATACAGCGACACAGTCGCCTGACTTGTAAGTTGCTTTGGATAACAGCATCTGTTAAATGAGTGAATGGAAATGGAAATATATTTCACTTTAAGTATTTTATAGATCAGAAAAAGGTTAATATAAAAAAATGTGTTATTGTTATTCTTTATGGAAGCATATTGATGTGACTACTTACACATATGTGCACAAAAAAAAGGGGAAGAAGGGTCATTGCCTTACTTTCATTCATGTTGTAGTTTGCCAGGTGAACAAATGTAATGAACAATGAACAAGAATGAAGAAGTACCAATATCAAAAAAAAAAAAAAAAACCCCAACTAAAAATATTCTGGAATTTCTGTCGGCTACTTTTTCTTAATTTGAAAGTCACAATGGAGGAGCCACTGATGTAAAAAATGAGAGTAAGGTCTACATTGTAATTTCTCGTTTTGATAGCAGGTGACATAACTGGCCTGACGATTTTGAAAGCCTTGTTAAACTAGTATGGCCCCATGTAATGTTTTTAGCAAAGGATTGTTGCATGTTTTGCAAGGTTTGTAATGGAACACAACTTGAATCAAAGTGTTTTTAATAGGATTATGTGACTGCTTAAGTAGTGTTTGATGTGTATTGCTTTCTTTTTCCTTCTTCACCAAACATGTTCAAAACTATGTTTTAAATGTTTGGCAGGTTAATACTACAGCAACTACTGCAGATAAAACATATTCGTCCACAACAAGGACCAGTAAATGAAAAATTCTTAATTTATCTCTAATGAAGCACCTCTGATGGAGGAGTTCTGATTGTATCAGTTGGAGTAAATCTTTAATCCTTTAAAACAAAAAAAAAATATTTCCAGGGCTCACCTTACATGGATGCAGTTTACAGTTAGTCTTTCTGCATTTTGTTAAATGTTAAAATGTTCCACTTCTTCAACAGCGTGAAAGTGGTGCATAGATGATTTTGCTTGCTTTATTACCCAGTGTTTTAAGAAGTCTCTCACATTAAACGAACTTACATCCATTATTGGAGCTGAGGTCCAGTCTTATAGAGATTTTTTTCTCGTGGCTAAAAAGCAAAAGGCAGCTTTCGATCCCTCACTAAGGCAGTTCATCACTGATGACATACCTGATATCAGGTGCTATGAGGTCAAAAGTTCCCCAGTATCCATGGTGACATTGTCCCTGCAAGCCTCTGGAAAAGATATAGGATTCAGTGGAGTATTGTGATTTACAGAGGTCTTGTCAAGCTGTCTGTAGGTTGGGCGGTTTAAAACAGTGTTTCTATCTGCAAATTCATCTTGGCCCACCAGTGAAAGTCCTTTCAGTACTGTTCTATATGAACAATGTCTTCTTTTTCTTCATGTTCTGTGTTCGTAAATGTCCTCTGCACTGACTTCTGCACTACCACCAGACAGCAATTATCTCTGAATAATGCAACAGTCAAACGTCAAAATCAAGATGAATTTGAGAGTAAAGTATCATAGACACGTGATGTTGTCTTAGACCTGATTGCGCTGCTTTGTGAGCACATTTGATTAAGGATCAAAATCAACCTCGATAAGCCGCTCTGACACCGCTCTGAAGTAGCCCCTGACTCTACTTTCATGAAATGTTCATCACAGTCATGTTTATTGTCAGGAAATGGCAGTCTAACAAGACAATAGGTAGCATGACTGAAAGCCTCTTTCCAGTCCTCCTAGACGTCATAGTCTAACGGTCTCAGACAGACATTGCTTCCTTTTGTACAATTGTGTACTTCCGTTTGGAATATTCTGCATGAGGCAAAAGCAAAAGTTTTCCCACCTCTGCTATTGGTGACTTGAGTCAGGGCCACTCCCATTCCATAGTCAGAGGCCTTAAGATAATATAAAATAATGTGCAGCCTGAGGTCAAACAGAGCAGAGGCAAGACTGCTCATAATCATGGTTTTTGACTTGGTTGAGACTGATTTGAGCTGCAGCTGTTCATTGAAATGTTCTGTTTTTCCAAAGAACTGCTAACAGTGGTTCTCCCACTTTGGTGTAGTTTGTAAAGAACATGTTATACCATGGAATCAGGCTAAGAGAAGAGCGCAATGGTGTTTCATGATGCCGGGCCATTTAAAGTAATGGCAACATGTGATTCGCCAGGAGGTTAAGCATCTGAAGACGTTGTGTGGTCCAAGAAATGTAATGTTGGTCTGTCTCAGCTGACATTTCTCAGGTTTACTTTCAGGTGACCTCCGCTCATTCTGTGCGGCATGGCAATTCTGCTATTCAGGCTGTCCCTCTTTGATGTTCCATCTTTGATTACATCGTCAAGATAGCATTGTGCATTACAAGGACCCCGCAGGACTGTGTTTATCATCTACGGAAAAGCAGCAAGGACCGAACTGAACTGAATCCATACAGCTTCCTCGAGTACCTAGAATACCAAGCTATCATCAGTGATAAAAACCTGTGAAGTCTCTGCTTTCTTCATGCAGTTTAAATTGGTTGTATGTATTTCTGACTTCAAGTGTTGGGTTCATCAGAGACCCTTATACTTCAAACAGAATATCAACACTGAGTGGGACCAGCTCATGTTACTCCACGAAAGCCTTGAATTGCTTCCACAAATCTGTGTACCTACTCATGCCACTAGTCTTCTTGTGCGTAAACAATTAGGGAGATAAGAATCAAAAGAATCAGTTTCTTTCAGTGAACCCATTCAGTTCTAAGGGACTGAACTCAGTAGATTCTGCCTCATGGACTAGTTGTCTTAATTTTATTTAATAGGTTTCTCCTTTGTGCACAAATCCTTAAGTATATCCAAACCCTCAGGAGTTGTCATGTTGTCTCACCGTATTGTTTGTTTCAGCCAAGCATGGATATATTTTGAGTAAAGTGCAGGTGTAATAGCAAATATTACTAGCTATAGCCAAAAAGGGTTAGCTATATTTAGGCTAAATGCAGCCAGTCGTAGGTGAGGTCTGTTTTCAGTTGTGTTCTTTTTAGTATTCCAGAACAAGATTATAAAGTTAGCAGCTATAGGCCGTCTTCAGAACAGGTTTTCAAGCCTTACTCACAGCAGACTTCACTATAGTACAGGAAATTGAAGCCTGATGTGAGAGCTGACTTCTGAATACTGGCAGATTAAGGGTAGCCCCCAAATTCATTGCTAGGATGGCCATATGTGTTTTGACAATACTAAATTCCGCAACATAAATGTTGTCAGAGTCATTTGTATGTGAAAGCTGTTTGTATGAAACAATGCCTCGCTTATTCATCTCAACATTCCCTCACAGGCTTCCACAGATTTTCAAAGCATACATAGCACCCTTGCAGGTGTCCAAACTCAGTGGAAGCATATTGTAAATGCTCTGTCCTCCCATTCCTATACAATGAAACAGTGAAGTCCTTTTCCTTCTATCAGAAATGTCATCTCCACCAATGGCAGGCTTGTTCATGAGCAGTCCACACTTTAAAAGCAAATTTGGTTCACCTGGGTACTCCAGCGGCGACGAAAGAAACATCATACAAGAAACACTTCAGACTTATATCAGTCACCAATGCATCTGCATTTTGCTTTTACTATTAATACTACAAATGCTCTGAACTACATGCAAAGAAATGAAGGGTCCATATGAATCCAGTGTAAATATTGATATACTAATACCCCAAAGATAGTTGAACCAGAGAGATTCTTCTCTGCTTTGTCCTTGACTTGATGCGTACGGCCCAAACAGTAACATACTCAAAATCCAGTGCAATTTTAAACACCTCTTTTGTGATATTATGTTTTATGTTTTACATATTATGTTTTAGATGTTATGTATTTTTGTAATTAGGACTTTAATGCATAATGTATCTTTATTATCATTTTGCTTATATTTTACTTATCATTTATGTCAACGAGCACAATGAACAGAGCTACAATGAAAACCAAGACTGTGTTTGTGTGAAAAATCTGGAAAAGGAACCACAGTGTACTAGGCTGAAACATTACTATTTCAAAATATCCACAAGTTATTCCCTCACAAAAAAAAGGTTCCTTCGAAAGCCATGGATCCCTCTTCATGGTAAATTCAAAATCTGCGTCAGTAAGCCAAACTAAAAATTGTCAAAAAGTGTCTTCTACGTTTAGGAAGAAAAGTATTCATTATATTTAACACGCTATTTCATAATTAATGATAAAGCATTTAAAGTCATCACTGGCCTCTCCTGAAATGTTGAATGTCCCATCATGCACAAATTAAAGACTG
Organism: Chanos chanos; assembly: GCF_902362185.1. Lineage (NCBI taxonomy): Eukaryota > Metazoa > Chordata > Actinopteri > Gonorynchiformes > Chanidae > Chanos > Chanos chanos. Next base: position 40,598,265 of record NC_044498.1, on the reverse strand, counting down.
AATTCCCAATCCATACACGACACCTCAGGCATTCCAGGTCAGAGCCTTGGACTGGTTAAACTGAAAGGATTGCCCACAGTACAAAATAAACAGTCTATTGCCCGCACAAATGATAATATAATGATGAGTTTAATTGAGTTTCAAATACATTTGTGACCCTTATGATCATACTGGGATCCAATGCAGCAAATACATTAACAGTCATTATGTCGTCCAATATAAGAGAGAAAATCATAGCAAAAATATGGTTAGTCATTTATTTGTCATACTGAATACATTTTTGAGAGCAGCAAGAATTTCTGAGCTTATACACTGTAGAAAAATAAACTAGGGAAAAGCTTTAATCTCACAGTGGAAGAAATAAACACGTGACATTTTTTGTAATACAGACAGTTTATATTTTATATGTCTCCAGAAACATTCATAAACATTTTTTAGCAAATATTGGTATATAAAAACACTGATCTAATATAGATCTAATGTCACTATGAGAATTTAAAAAAAAAATGTTACAGCAGTTTGTAGCAACAGACAAGAAAAATTTTTTACTATGATATACATATGCTGTACATCAGTGAACGCCAGCCCTGAGAGTACCCTTTCTCTTTTCTTCTTAAATGAAAGGAAACATAAGAGGAAAATAGAAAAAAAACGTCAGTCTTTGTCTGTCTTTGTCATTCACTAGTCGTTCTTGTCAGAAACACACACACACAAAAAAATGTCTATCATTCAATAGCTATTGAACAGTTATATACCATGCAGAGTTGTGTATGTTCTATATATTCAGTAAAAGGATATCCTGTCTTGCTGATAAGACTGATAAATTTAACAAGCCTACTATGTGTATGATCTCCACAAATGCTCAGAAACTCGAAATAATATTTTTTTTCTCAAGGAAAGAGCTAGAAAAGAGAGCATGTGACAAATGTGGATGACTGCTGCCACACACGCATTGTTTGAATAGGTGGCTAATCATAGTTGCCAAGCAGTTACCACTGATACATCAAAGAGGTGTAATGCCATGACTATCTGACACATGCCCTGGTCTATTAAGAGATATCTTCTGGTGATGTTTTGAGTTACTAGAGGGAATAATGATTTTTTCCCACTGTAATACAGCCATATCTGTTTGTTTTATGACTTAACACAGGAAATTACAAAGCCTACTGTTACAAAGCACTAAACTAAGCTAGTCTATGCCGGGCCTGAAGATGTATCTGTAAAGATAAAAACTATATACAGAAATGTTATATGTAAGGTGCTACACTGAAATCTGTATTTATATATTTGTTTAATTTTAGACCCAGTTCAGTTCTTGTTAATGGTCATACCCATGGGATACTTTAGTCTAAATTTTAGTACCATCAACAGGAAAAACAGAAATATACTCTAGTGTGTTACCCACTGTGTTGTTAGAAGGAGTGAGTTAGAGAGAGAACTGCACCAAAAAGGTGGATTGTTAGTGGTGCAAGAATGTATAAAAACAGAGGAGAACGCATGAGTACAAATGTATATTCTTAACAGCATTTCTAATCATGCTAATGTAGGTCACTAGTTGAAACTAACAAAGCGGACACGAGTGTTAGCTGGCTTAGACAAATATGAGAGAGCTTGTGCTAGGTTATTCTACCCTAAATTGATGACAGTAATGTCCACTGAAAAGGAGACTCACAAGCACAGGCAACTGACAATTCCCAAATAGAAAGAAAACAGAGATGGGGATTGAAAGACGGATGTAAGTGAAAAACAAGTATTTGCCTGAGTGTTCAGTCTATAAATATATTATATCTCTGTTCTTAGTAATATACAGTAGTAAGGTTAAACCTGATGGCACGTGAGAATAAAAATCTACTTCAGTTTTGTTATTGCATCCTTTGCAACCTTCATTTTTCATAATTTAGAGTGTCTTATTTTGTGGCAATGCCCTTAGTTGCGAGATTCCTCACTGGTCTTTTCGGCATGACCCTGGTCACAGAGAGGAAGCCTGACCACTTCTTCTAAAAGCTTCAGGTCATCACGAAGACTCACTGCCACCTTGAAGGGGTTTGGTTTCAGCGTCAGCCCGTACATGTAGTCCATACTGGGAGTCGTCTCAGGGGTGAAGTTGCACTGGTGCATCAGCACTGAGGTGAAGAGAAACAACTGCATTTTGGACAAGTCTTCTCCAATGCACCTCCGCTTACCCACAGAGAAGATGAGCACGTTACTTGTCAGGTCTTTGTTTAGTTGCCCATCTTCGTCCAGAAAGCGTAGCGGGTTGAATACGTCAGGATTCTCCCACTTGGTCGGGTCGTGGTTCATAGACCACTGGTTGACGAAGATGACGGTGCCTTTGGGGATGGGGTAGCCGCCAATGGTGGTGTCAGTGGTGGTGCTGTGGGGGATAGTGACAGGAACAAAGCTAGTGAAACGCATCACTTCATATATGAAGGCCATGACATAAGGCAAGCGTGGCTGGTCCTCAATGCTGGGCAGACGGCTACGGTCAGCAACTCGGTCAACTTCATCCTGCAGACGCTTCTGAATTTCAGGGTACCTAAAAAAAACATTAAAATAAAATATAGAAGGGAATGATTTTTTTGTTGTTGTTTGTACATTGTCATGGGGCTCTGTGTGTGTGTGCAAACATAAATAACTGAAAGTATAAATTAAGTGAGCACTATTATGCCATTTGCCATCATAAACTATACGTTCCTGACCTTTGAATTTCACTAAGAGATTTTCTTTTTAATTTAATCATTGTTTTGTCATAAAGTAATTCTAAATATGAACACATGCATTCTTGTGAAGTCAAAACTGATTAAATTCTCTTGAAGATTATCATTATATTTTCACAGTCCTTAACTAATAATAATAATAATAAGAAGAAGAAGAAGAAGAAGAAGAAGAAGAAGAAGAAGAAGAAGAAGAAGAAGAAGAATGATGATGATGATGATGATGTACTGTTGCCAGCCAGCGAGTAATACAATTTACATTTTAGCTGCCAACACTGCTTAATAAGGAGACCAAATTTCAATTGTTCCACGGCTATTCTAACACTACCAAAAATATGGTTTCAATGATAAACAGACAAATACTGTTTTGCTACCGTCACTAAGGGGTGAATGGAACAGAAAAGAAAACAATTCTTTTCAGGAGACATTCCATGAACTACTGAGCTCAGCCGTTGTAATCTACAAGAGCAGTTGTTTAGTGATAACAGTTCTGCTTTCGAGGGATTGTGCTGGTACAGTAAAAATAGTATGCTTAATGACAGTGTATTACATATTGCTCAAGGAGCTACGGATACAAACAAGCAAAAAGAACGCTGAGGTTATCGGTGGACCTGCAGAAGTTGGTCTGCCCATGAATACTGAATATTGATAGACACGTTGAACTTTGGAAAATTTGGAAATTATTTGGAAATAATTAACATTACGTAAATAATTGCCTTACCTGACAAGTATGAGAATGATCCACTGCAGAGCCGTCGAGAGTGTGTCCTGGCTTGCTCCGAAAATGTCACTCATAATTGAGGGTACATACTCTTTCCCCAGAGAGACGTTCGGAGGGACGCTCATTCCTTGGTCCAGAGCAAAGATGAAGGCATCGGTCATGTCACGGACAATACTGGACTCGATGGTCTTTCGATGCTCTACAACTTTGGACAGAATGAACTGGTAAAACTCCTTATTAAGCTCTTTGAAGTGTTCGAACAAGGTCTTGATGGGGTTTGGGAAATACTGCAGCCATGGCATCACATCCACTATGCTCCCAGCACCGACTGTCTTTGTAAACTGATCATTTCTACCTACCACTTGCTGAAACTCCGTGTCATCATAGGAATACCTGTTCCCAAAACACACTGCGCTCATAATATTTGCTACGGAAACCACAAGGTAAGTGTGGGGTTGGAAATACGCCTGCTCTTCAGTTCTTCTCAAAAAGAGTTTCACGAGCTCCCTGATCTCGCCCACAACGTGGTTCTCGAGCGCTCTCTTGGTGTGGATATTACTAGTGGAGAATGACCGAATAGTGGATTGCGCAACTTTTCGGTGCATTTTCCACCATTCGCTATAATTTCCAAATGCCATGCTATTACCATTGGAAATGACCTGAAAAGATGTGAAATCAGGCCTTCCCGCAAAATCTATTCCCTTCTTGATGAGAGCCTGTTTAATGGCATCTCCATTAAGAACCACAACGGCGCGACTTCCAAGTTTAATTTGGAAGACACTGCCGTATTTCTTAGCCATACGACTGAAGTAGACATGAGGGGTACTGCCGAGTTGTGCGGCGTTTCCGATAATCGGCCAAGGAAACGGTCCGGGTGGTCCGTGGCAGCTCCTGTACCGCTGCAACCAGAACCACAGGTGTATAACAACCAGAGAAGTAAGCGATGCTAGTAAAATAGTCCGCGATGATAGCTGGGTGAAGTCTTCTTCCATCCTGCAGAAAACAGTTAAAGCATTTTTAAGTAGGCTATACAGATGTGAGAAGGCTTGAACATAGGCTACTGGTAAACTGGACTATCATACCGATATCTTTGCAAAACAACAGTGGGCATACAGCCGGAATAATTTAACGTCAGTCGGGTAACACTGTTTTAACGTCATCTTGTTCATTTATTTTTTATAGTAACTTCACAGATTTCACATAAATTGACAGTTCTAAGTTGATTCAGTAAGACTGATGCATTGTCACATTATGTACCTGGGATACGTAGTAATCAGTTACTTCTGTCTTCTTTTTGCGCAGACGTTGCTATTCACCGGGGGTTTTAAAGCAAGGAACGCTCGAAAATAATCAAGATATGAATGGTATTACTCCCACATAGAACGAAAAAATATTCGACTTTGGCATACAAATCTCACTGACTTCATATAGCTTTAAACAGACTCGTGTATCACACAGAGAGCTGTGCTTTTCCAATAATTCTCAGATCCGCTTGGTTGCAGTAGATACAAACTTTGTATGGGTAAATTTATGTAGTTTAATTTCGTTAAGTCCTCAAAACTGGCGATATGCTTGTCTTCGTAATGCTTTCTTGATTCACAGTTAGTCGCTTCAAATGCTCCGAAGTAGTCCCGTCTGCTCCAGGTCCAGTACATATTACAGCGGTGGTGGGTCCCAAGTCAAATGATTTATAATAAGTTGTACACTGACAAATAACATCATGGCTCGTCAGCGTCTGAGTCGTGGGTTGTTGCATAGGCTATAGGGTTTCTCCTCCTTGATCTGCCGCCGCCCCCCCCCCCCTCCTTCTTTCTCTCCCTGTATCACACGGACACACACTCAGAGAGACTCCCCCACCTCTCCCTTTCTCCCTTTGCAAGCCAGCGACTGATTTTAGAAACGATCAGTGCGTTGAGCTGAGTTTTTGCCCCTGTTGTAAGAGAAAAGCGCGTGCAGTGACAACATGAGACAGTGGATGGCAGGATTTTAAACCATATCGCCAGTCACTCTACGCTACCTACCTCTCACTTGTAATAAGTAATTGTACCAACATTTACATAGTATCTGAATGGCAACTTTTCCAAATAATTTTATTTTCGTGAGTGGTGACCTTAAAGTAGTCGAAACATGAATTTTTTTTGTCTGAGAGACGATAACACAGAATGGCAAAAAATATTTACCTGTCATGAACTTGATCAACTTGACTACGACTAACTATAACTATATACCAACTATGTATGTGTAGTAAAAAAAAAACTGGAAATAGAACTATGTCCGTATTGCTGTGCTTTAGCAAACTGAACCGATGCAACAACATCACCATCATCAACAACAACAACAATAACAATAACAACAACAACAATAATAATAATAATAATAATAATAATAATAATAATAATAATAATAGATCGATACCATTTAAAACAAGTTCCCATGACAACACAAGATAATTAAACACAAGACGGACTGAATGCAACACTGACACAATTTAAATGTGGAGACCCCCCCCACCCCACCCCTCAAAAAATTTAAAAAACAAATCTAAAGTTAGCATTAGCTGTCAGTTATTCATTTTTCAAATGACTTTAAATTTCTTTAGCCCATGAAATTTTGTGATATCATGAAATGATAATAAATGTAATTTTTGATTTTCGGTTTGCTATGTAAGATTGAGAAACTGAGTTAAGTACATACGGAAGTCGAATATGATTTTGTATTTAGTCATTTTTGTCTACCACGACATAAGGACAATTTCATAAAACGGGATATATTTTAAACACCACAAGTAATTTCATAGTTCGATTCTCAAGTCAGTGTCAAATTTGCTAAGGTCAAATCCCTCCACTGTTGAGTTAATGCACGTGTGGATTAAACCGACAAGTGAGAATGTCCAAAATAAATAAACGAAATCTAATATTGTATATCATGCCAAAGGAAAACGGGTTCCAAATAAAATCAGTCACCATATTATGCATTTTGTTAATAAACGAAGCCTATTCGACGGCAAAACTGAACGCCGGATCCCGAGGTTGCCTTTCTAAATAATATCATATCCTTTCTCCCAAAAAAGTAACTTTTTAAAGAATAATCTTTTCATCAACACATATTACATCATATTATTATTTTTAACACCTTCGTGATTGTTATTACGTTTCAAAGCCGCCGAGACTATAAAACTTTCATATAAATCTGACACACAACTCCAGAGTTCAGTACCAAGGACAGCGCGTGCGTGAACGATAACCTCGACAATTTGCATGACCCCATAGGCTACCACTTTTGTATTGCAGATAGATGTTCGTTTGAGTTTTTGACTTTACGTTAATGCCCACGCATAAAAATGAAATTTGTTTCTCTAATCAGGCGTTTACTGACAAATGATCCAGTTATCAATTCAATTTCAAATTATGCTATTCGATAATCTGTTTGTCAGAATGTTGGATTGATTTATTTATCTATATATTTAATTATTTTTAAATCCAGGAAATAAAATTAAATCATCAGTAATAATTAACATTCGTTTGAATCAAAGCTCAGATATACAGATAACAAGAGGAACAACATTACGCACTAATGTGATGTCCCTGGCTTCTTAAAACACCAGTACATTTTTCAAATTTTTGCCGCCTGGAGTCACGCGAACTCATCACGCAATGCTAAAATCTGGCAACAAATCTCCTTTTGGGGGATTGAACGAAAGTGCTCCACTGTTTTAATCAGGCAACGTTACATGTGACTTTTCAATACTAGAAAGATGTTCTGAACAAGCATTTTTAGGACAGCTCACCAGTTTTGCAATGCAAGACTCAGACGCTGTGAACTCTCAGGCATTAGGACCTGTCAGTTGCCCTCATCTAGAGTTGCACCTTGGAAGGTGATCGCGTGCGAGCGAGCTCTCCCTCTGTTGTGACGAGACAGGACGCGGGTGGAGAGGGAGGAGAGCATCCGACCTTTCTGAACTATACAAATCTGACATTGGCAATGCCACATCACAGCTTTATTTAGATACTACTGTATGCTCTCCTCTTTCGCACGTTCACAGCTCGTGTAGGATTCCACCCGTATTTTGTTTTTTTGTTTTTTTTTCCACCACTTAGACACACACACACACACACACTCACACACGCACAATCAAGAAAGTCAGGGAGACTGATAGACAGACAGATAGATGGAGAGAGAGAGAGAGAGGGGGGGGGGGTGGAGGGTTGCTTGTGAGTCAAAAATAGCAATTAAAATGCTTGTGGTGGACAAATAATAGATGGGCTGATTGAATTTGCCACAAATTCAAATTACATAGTGTCTTGCATGCTAACTTCAATGATTCAGGCATCCAGTCTTCATGAAAGGCAAATAGAGAGTAGAATGATTTCCTGACTGTGAAGTCCACATTCTGCTCAAAGAAATTTGTAGAATTGTTGAAGAAATAACTCGTAAAGGCTCAAAAATCAAACATCCACACCGCTTAAGGTTGAAAAGTACTTTTTGTTGTTTTCAAAATGGTCAAAAATAAAACTTTCATGGTTATACTGATTAAAGTTCTGATGAATTATGATTTTATTTAATTTTCCTTTAAATTTCCCTTAAATAGGGATTCCTTTAGTACAATAATTTAGTTGAATTTTCTCTATGTTTTCTTATACACAGATTGCTTCTCCAACCAAGCAATTTATTGTTCACATAAATGTGATAAATACAAACCAGCCAACTCTCAGTATTTAACTGAGAAAGAATATCAGATGTGTGTCTGTAGTAATTTCATTAGTTTTAATATCTGCCTGTTAATGCCTGTGTATCACACAGGTGTGTGTCTGAACTCCATGTTACATTGTTCAGAGATTACTGCTGTAAATGGGTGTGTCTAACACAAGCACACACCAGAGAATTCCATGAGAACTATACATCTGAATATGGTTAGACATACTTATGAAATTCTAGAGTAGAATGTAGGTGAAAGAGAGACTGTTTGAGAGGAGAGAGAGAGAGAGAGAGATTTTGTGAGTGTGTGTGCATATGTATGTTCATGAGCGCTTACATACTCGCATGTGTATGTTTATATTGTGTGCGTACATCTGTGCATATGTATGTGTGAGACTGTTTTGATGAGAGTTCGTGTTGGTTCATGTTCAGTAACACAAGACACGTTCAGTAACACAGTCACACAACTCCATCATGTTAACTAAACTGAGAAAATTACATTGATCTGACTAACTGTCTGTCATAAACTGCAGCACTACAAATGACACATATTTTCAGGTGCATTCTGAAAAGAGAGAGATCATCATCTGCTGAGAAAACACAGAGAGATTTTCAAATGATGGAATTTCCTCACCAACTCACTGTTGTTTCCACTGTTTACATTTTCATGATAGACTCAGTACTATTAAACTAGTTTTGGTTTATATGGTATACACAATTAGACAATGTAGATTTACATACAATATACTGCATTGAATATACCAGAGAGCAAGACTGAACAATTAGCTTGATCGTGTCAAGGACACCGTATTCTAGATGTCAGCACACAGCCACATACTTTTCTACCCATGTGGCTGCATCTGTTGTCCATCTGTGAAAGCAGTTAAGCTGATATCTTTAAATGACAGAGACATGGAGCTGCCAAAAGTTTACAGCTCTCAGAGACAAGTAGAAACATGACTAAAACCTTACTCATGAGGAAATCCACATTTTTGTTGAGTGTTTAATTAAGTGATTAAACAGTGACTCCTTCATGCAGAATGATCAAATGAGTTTATGCTTTTCAAGAACAAAATGATCCTGAAACATTTCCTAACCATTACCCAGGCCGAGACACGAGTCTTTATGATTTCTCTTGACATTCCAATGTTCAGCAATAGGCTGTTCTTTTTCAACACTTGAATTGAGTTTAGTTCAGTTTTGATTTAGTCCAGTGGGTAGGATTAGGGTCAGAGTTAGGTTCAGGCAAACCATGCACTCTATCTTAAGCTCACTGGCTAATTCTTGAGTGTTCCCGAATGATTTCAGAGTGATTGGATTCCTTTAAACACACTGATAGGTTTAATATCTAAATATTGCTCATTGATGAAATATACTAAAATCGTAACAATAGAGTAAATAGGGAAGTGAATGTTGTGATGGTTTGACAACTGATTGACTGACTTGTAACACGTTTTGTGACAAGTGCACAGAAAGAGTAAATAATGATAAAATTACCCTCATAAAAATACTGGTTACTGTGGGAAACACAGATCAAGTCACTAGTAGGTTCCCTACATCCTTCAAAAACTAACTCACTAATCTCAGTTTAGGTGTGTTTAGATAGCATGTAAAAAATTACTTACATAAACATTCAAAATGTTGGAGGAACAGAAAACAGTCCTCTGAATCCCACTCTTTACCCCTATATTGTTTTCTTGATTTCAGGTCATAAAAATACTGAACATGTCAGCCAGATGAATAACCATTCTTGCTAGTCAGTCAGTAAGTGAAAGCTTTAGTGCTCATTGAGTGTAACAGAGGTGCAGCCCAAGGCAGAAAGGAGATGTAGGTGTATAGGGTACCTCTTGTGCACTTAAGAGGCCTGATTCATGTTAGCCAAAGCAGGTCTGAACACACCCATGCTCAGTATCTTCAGTCCAGGTGGAACTGAGCTGCTATACAAATTCTGGGTAACTGTTCTGATGAGTGTTGCCATTTCTTTACAAGAGCTAAGCTGACCTTACAGCTGCAGGGACTAGGTCACAAGGTCCCTCTCACAGCAGTCATCCATCAATATGGCATTTACAATGAACCGCCCTCCTCCATACTCGCACACCCTAAAAGTGCACACAAATTCATGTGAAAACTCTCTCTTTCTCTCACCCTCTCTGGCATGTGTGTGTGTGTGTGTGTGTGTGTGTGAGAGAGAGAGAGAGAGAGAGAGAGAGAAAATACACATCTAAACGTACAGTAAATTCATGATGCACATTGTCCCCCAGACATGATCTGAAGAGCAAATTGCATTATTTTTATTACATAGGTGTCATATGTCAGTTATGCTAGGTTAGGTATTGTTTTTCCTTTGGCAGCTTGGTAACTGACAAACTCATGAAATACTCGTTCATTTTTTTTCATACTTCCACATTTTCAGATGAGTCAAGTAAGTTCATGACTTTGCGACCTCACAAAATTTCTTGACGTAGTGTGTTTGACAAATCAGGGACTTTTTTTTCCTCATAATTTGTTCATTGTCATTGTCATACGATAAGCAGTATATTGTACTAGGTCATAGCCGTCTGCTGAAGGTTTCACATCCTCATTCGGTATTACGAAGACATAAACAAAACATAAATCAAGAGGGGGAAATATGGTCGTTATCCTGATTTATGCTGGTAATTAGGGAAGACTACATGCACATTCTGAAGAAAGGTGTGCGTTAAAGGACCGGTTTATCGCCGTCTCGAAGTAAAATGCTGTTAACTTGAGGGGGGGAAACAGACGAACAGAGGAGATGGCCGCGGGGCTCTCTATCCGTGCGTAGCAGTCACGCACAGGCACTTCATCATAGGAATGACTTCTGAGGGGAAACGCCGCCAAGACCTACTAACTCACAAGTTTGCGTGCGGTGGGGCAAGACACACATACAATCGCTCAGCCTGCCCTAACGCTGTTCTCCTTTATAAGGTAAATCTTTTGTAAAGACGTGTAGCATATCACGTACTGCTCAAATTGTATTCAACTCCCAGCTGGGTATTGTCGCGTTTTGAACGAAAAGGCCCCCGTCGTGTCCATTATGCCTGTCAAGAATCCAAGTATAAAGTGTACGGTTAAAGACTGCAGTAAATCGCCATAAATTAGAACGCTGCTGTGACTATAAAACTACGGATACGGATACTGTTTAGTTCTCTTGGCATTACTATAAATCTGATTTCTTTTTAAACAATAGTGTTGTTTAAACAATAGTGCACGCTGCAGAATTGTATCTTTTCAATTTTACAAAGAAAACAATTCTTATGTCTGTATGATATTCAATAAAACGACATTTGATTCTCTCTCTCTTTCTCTCTCTCTCACTCACTGTTCTTTGTTAATTGCTTCCCATTGGAAAAGCCTGAGTCAGTGTTCTATCACTGCTCTGATCTGCTAAACTCTGGGAAGAGTCATAGAGTTCAAAACAGAAACATAGCCTTTCTCCATGTATAGGCCTAGACCTATTCAGCTTCCTTCTACTCATTACGGTCAGAAAACCTTCCCAGTACACCCCCCCCCCCCCACCCCCCCAAATATCGACTCATCCCCTCACAGCCTCTCTTCACTAGCAGTTTCCCAGAAAACTCTAAATTACGCTTTTTGTTTTCTGTTTCTTTTTTCCACAAAAGCCCAGAAATATGTGAAAGCGAATCAAAAGACAGAGGATGCTAATGAGAGTCTGAAGTCTCCTAATGACCTTTCAGTTTAACAGCCAATTGAGATATGCCTATCAATGTGGTGGGGATTTTTTTTTTTTTGCTGTTGTTGTCTTTTTTTTTGTCTGGCCAACTGTTCCGGAGGCCAGGCCAAAGCGTAGTCAGCAGTCCGTGAAGGCGTCTCTCCCTGTTCTGACACTAAAAGGGCATTTTACCCAGATTTCAGTTGGAATCAGGCGGCGCACTGAGTCTTTTTTTTTTTTTTTTTTTTGTATCTTGGCGGATTAAAACCTTTGTGAAAAGACGGCATTGGACAACTGAGGCGGGGGCAGTTTGGGAGGAGTGAGAGCGTGGCTTCATGCAACGTGATGGATCGCATGACTACGTTTGACCACGCCATCCCTGGAGCCCTCTTTCTTACTGTTCTCTCAGAGTACTTAAGCTTTGTCATCTTTTATCATGGTTTATGAATTCTTTTAGTACATCTAAGTGTGGTAATGTATGAAAAGGTTGACGCAGAAATGAAAAATTGAATGTAAAATGTTTCAGTGCAGGACACATGTGAATTAAAGATTGTTATACTAAAGAGTATGAAACTATTTGCATTTGGTTCAGTAGTGAGACTTGATGTGTTGTATGATTCATGTAATGTTTATGTTCAGTGAGACCACTGTCATTTAGAGAGAGAGAGAGAGAGAAAAAAAGATGTGTCAGGGTGAATCATTTAATGGTCAAACATGATGAGCAAGTACAAGTTTATCCAAATGAGCTATAATTCCATGCTATGTGGGTGATCCTGTCTGTAACACTACATGACAACTCAATCCTTACTTTTTGACCTAGTGTCTTCAAATGCAAATGAATCTCAAATTCTCCAGCGTTGTTTGACAATTAAAACACACAAACTCTCTCTCTCACTATAACAGAAAATTCTTCACACTCATCTTTGCGTACATAAAGCATCTTTGAGGAATGAGTGTTTTGAGGATGGGGGCACACATTGCAGTTGCCTGTTGATGAGGTCCTAATATGGGGTGGGGGTGGGGGTACCTTTTTCACTAATGACCATGTGGTTCCTCTAACCCTGACAAACTTCATCTTTTAAAAAGGCAGCGAAGTTTCCCTTTTCCCCTCTTCTATGTTTATGTAGCTCCCCATGAGAGGTCAAAGGTCAGGCGGCTTTAAAAGGGAAGGGAAACCGGCCTCCTCCTAGTGTTTTTACGAGCAGATAATGATGACAGACAGTCATGCATGATCAGTCTCAGTCTGCAGTGCTGAAAGTCACGCAAAGCTTTAAGGATGGAGACACACCTACAAAAAAAAAAAAAAAAAACACACACAAAAAAAAAACGAGCACTGCATTACACACGTACAAAATGTTTAAGGAGGACTTTTATAAGCATTACAATTTTCACACTTTGATATCTTTATGAAAAAGAGTTGTTTGCTTTAAGTCCACGCTCAGTGTGAATCTGAGAAAGAAGAGTCTGTTCAGTCTCTGACCGTAACAGAGCATGAAGAATTGTCAAACTTCATTAATATCTGTCACTGATTTTTGTTGTTGTTGTTGTTTTTAGATAGTATTGTTTCTTTACAGATGCCTTGTAGGCCTGAGATGAATATGTTTTAACATGTGGCAACACTTCAATAAATGTACTCTCACTTTTTGCATAGTGGCTATACAAGAATCTCCTGGGTTGTTTTATGTAAAGAAATTTCACAAAATTTAAAAAGGCACCAATTCAACAAGTTTTCAGAGTTATACTTTTCTCTGTTCTCAGACCTGCAAATCCAGTTTGAATTACATGCAAGACATATCTGTCTTCCTTTAAGTCAGACAGTAACTCTACCTGTCTGCTTTAGCTAGATTCTGTCACATCCCTGTATTCCTCTTCTCCTCAGAGTACAATTAGGTAGTGCAATTTGGTCGTGGTGTGTTTTTGGAACTAATTAACTCCAGGTTAAGCTTAATTACTTTCACCCTTAGCAGCAAATTCCAACAAACTTCAGTTCTAGTAAGAGGCAAGGTCTTCCATAAAGGAAATGTCAACTTCACAAGGGGCCAAAAAGTAGTTTCCTATTTAACTATAGGCATCATTGAGAAATAAAGGAAGTCTAGATAGTGGCATGCAAATAGAGCAATCATCATGGAAAACATCGTGTCATTCATTTGATATGCAAGAGAATCTTCCTTTGTCATGGTGAGGATGGACTTTTTTGTACATTGGTTTTGTAGTGCTTTATCATGCTGATTGTAATGCCCAGAACAATGCAGGGAACTTCACTCTTTGCGTTTTTTGTGGTTAACAATTGTTTTGTGTCTCTCTTTTTCTTTAAAAATGTACACATGCTCTCCCCATAGATAAATAAGCTTAGGTTGTTTTCTTAATTGTGCATATATTATGTTTGTATTGGACAAATATCTATAATTGATAAAATCATATGAGTGTAAGTGAATATGATTAGCAATCATTTTGGTTTATTTTGGGGTATTAGAAGAGAATGGGGCCTGTTAACTCATATGAGATCTCTGATTTACATTTGGATCTATTCCAAAATGCAGGAAGAATGAATCAAAGACAAGAAGAAGAAGAAGAAGAAGAAGAAGAAGAAGAAGAAGAAGAAGGAAAAAAAATTGAAATCCCCCTCATTTGGAAAGATGAACACAGAAAAAGTCCCCTGGAGCTAATCTTTATTTAAAGCTCCGCTCACTCCCAGAGTATTGTTTCACAGAGGAATTAGAATCATTTCCTTCAGGCCTTTTGTGGCTGTTAATAAGCCATTCATGCTTTATCAGATAATACAAGGAGGTGTATATTTGGACTGACCTCTATTTGGTGAAGCAGTCAATTGCAGACCTTGGGTGACCTCTGTTCTGGTCATTTTGTCACTGTCTGAAGTGTTTTGTGGCTTATGCGAATGTTGTTATTTGTGATGTTGTCATGAGCATCATTCTATGGCTGCCCCTGTCCACTGTTATATTTATTCATTTTTATCACTAAGATAATCCATAAATGTGGTGAAAAGAATGTGAGGGCGTACATATGACCTTTATAGAACAATGCTAGGTGACTGTGCCACAGAACACAAATAGGCACACACGCACGCACGCACAGACACACACGCACACACGCGCACACACACACACACACTCACACATACGCCTTTACCATCATCTGGCATATGGCCGTTTTGCCCCCGATTCCCAGAGTTAGCTGTGGAAACAAGCCACTTCCCCTCCACCCATATCCCCCCCATTGCAGGATGATAAATAGGAGCAAAGGGAAATCTGGCTAGGTCTCAGTGCAAGGGTGGAGGGGGTACGCAAGTGAGGGGGTGTGGTGGACAAAGGAGTGGAGAAGTGTTCAGGAGGAGTGCGTTAAAAAATTTTAGACCGGCTCCAGCACATGGCCTGTCTCACTAAAAACCCCGTCTTTTAATGTACAAATGTTACTTTTGGTTGTCCTACATCAGTGAAATGTTCAGTGAGCGGTCATATTAAGTTTACAGTTCTATGTATAGGGAATTTATATCACTCATTATGCAGTCTGTTGGAGTTTGTGTTTATCTGCAATGTGAGTTTTCACCAGTTTAAAGAACCTACTGTGCAAGTTACACACCTTTGTGACTGTGTTAGAAAATTCTCAAAATGGGGAGGTGTCTACTGATTTATTTCATTTAAATTATAACTATATAAAATAATTAATTTTGGCAAGCAACTTTTTTTTTATGCTTGGCCTAAGTATTAAAATATTTTGAAGGGTATGTTCTGACATGGCTGCATTTTGTGTGGTAAAAAAACTGTGGTAAATTCATCTCTTCGGGCATTTTACGTGTGAATCAAAGCCCTGATATTACGTCTAGTCTTATGAGCAACCCTTAGGCACACCACGAAATGACTTGGTGCTGTGTCTGTCGCTAATGAGGTTCAGCTTCACTAACCGTAAAAACTTCTGGATCTCCAGCCGCACTGGGAGGAGATTCTAAACTACTCTCACACACGGAAAGGGCAAATGCACAGACAAGCAACAGGGTCAGTCTCCTCAACCAAGACGTTCTCCCAATGTTGCCAAAACATCAATGGAATGTTGCAGTCACTTTAGCCAAGCTCAGCGAATCAGTGTCTCATTGAAGAGTTCAGGCAGTTGTTATGGGAGCTTTATGCTGAATTAGAATTTTTACTGAACACTAGTAGACACCTTCTGCTCTTGGTGATTGAGGCTGTTGTTGTGGCTGCAATGAAATGTTTTACATATCTGTCCGACGATCTTGGTGTTGTCTAATGAAGATGCAATGAATTTTTTTTTCCTGGTAACCACTTTACTACGTGACTAGAGATCTTTTTAGCTTGGTATATTGAATACCTAAAAATTAGAGGACCCATATTTTTGTCAAAAAATAATTACTAACAGAAGTGTAGTCTGATAGCTTGTTCATATGGCATGGTTCAATAGGATATCCCTGAAAAAAAAGTCATATCTCTTCTAACCAGCTGGAATCTGTAACTATCAAAAAAATATTTCAGAATGACTCTCATATAAGGGAGAACTGCATTATTAGTCTCTTTTCACAGAAGTTAACAAGCACTGGAGAAAGATATAAAAAACTGAGGTCAGTTGCGTGATGTGGATTCATTGTCTCAAGTTTTTTTACACTACAGAGTTTAACATGACCTGGTGTGACCTCTGTGTGAGAGGAATTATTAAAAAAAGAAAAAAAAAATGAAAAGCAGACAAAGGTCAAAGGGTCAGTCGTGTCTGCACGCCACCGAAATCAGAGCAATATGGGAGAAAAGCTTGGAACATAAAGCCTCATGACTGTTGTGTAACTGAATCCTTTTGCCAGTGAAAGAGGGAAATAAGAGTTTCACTTGTAGGACTTGTATCGAAATGTATGAACAAACAAGCCGTTTCTAAAGAGAAAAAGAAAGATGAGATTGCGGGTTGTTCACAAAAGCAATGCAAAGAAGAAGAAAACATATGCTAGAATTACCACTCCTCTTATTTACAACGTAAATATCGTGAGTTCATTCTTACTTCGGGTGTGTGTGTGTAGAAAATTCGACTGATACTTTTTTATACGTATCAAGGAGTACGTGCCATGTTACAGTCACAAACTTACCGCTCATTTGGTTGGAATGTCCATGGAGTGTCGCAAGAAAGAAAAAAAAAAGAAGAAGAAATTCATTCTTTCTTTTCCACAAGTTTTACTACCACTTTGTTTCAGAAACATTTTTTCTTTTTGGAAAAGGCAGACTTAATTAAATTTTGAAATTCAGTATTTTCATTCACACCTCCTTAAAAATCAAACAACAGTTATGACTACCGATATTCTATTTCATGATGAAGATAGCACAATGAGCACATTTATGATTATAAAATATCCCATGAATATAATATTAAATAAATAACAATAAACATGAACATGATAAAATACATGAGTTGTCCAGTCAGAGGAGCAGGGAAACATTAACTAGGCTGAACTGTCTGTTTGTGTGTCCTCAACTCTGAGTTCACAAAGAGATTTGTTCCCTGATAATCCTGATAGATGTCTATTTAAATATATAACTTTGTTCATCATGGAATGTGTGTGTGTGTGTGTGTGTGTGTATGTGTGTGTTGGGGGGGGGGGGGGGGTCGTTGTTCAGTGGTAGATAGTTACCTTTTCAGTGCCTCCCACTAACAGTGCAGGAACAACAACAGTACAGTCTTACCCACATCTCAACACCCTGCTATTTGAATCTAACGCCAGTCTACACTCATACTCCTGTCTGCAGTTTGCAGCCACAACCACTAGGACTTCCTTTCAGATGACCATAAACCTAGAATAAATACTGTAATGTGTACAATGTATGAAAGGAATATGACTATGTACGGAAGTATACGCCTCTTGTGAGCTTGGTTGAGCTGTTTTAAACAGATATAATTATATAGCTGAAAACTGCAATGTAATATGTATAACTCTTACATTTTTCACTACTAAAATGGGTGTCTTTGTTTATATTCTTGCTGAAAAAATGGGCTCTTGTCCAAAGCTACATAGACTTCCTTGACTGTTCTTCCATGAGAGTCTGCATCCAGAGCTCTGAGACTGAATAGAAGAGTGACTCCACCTCATCAGCTTCACAACATGTGCCCTATTCATATTTTATACTCAGTCAGTATATTCACCCAGACTTTCTCATATTCAGTTTTGTGAAGTAGTCTAGTATTTTTAAATGTGAATTCCTATCTAATTTTATTTGAGTAGAGATGAAACATCATGGACATAAATAAAATATACCATAATATCATGGACTTCATGGATGAAAATCTCTTGAGAATTATTATTATTATTATTATTATTATTATTTCACATTATGCAAATTAAGAAATGTAAAATGTAATATGTGTGTGTATATATCTGTAAAGATGAATAAAGCTTAGGTTTATGTGTGAGAATAAAACATTTTTCTTTGCGTGACGGAGCTATGGTAAATCAGAGCATTGCCACATATCCAATATCCCACTGTATGCAGCCTTACATGAGAAGCCTCTAACAGATCTCAGAAGTTTTAGGTGTCATGTTTTAAAACTGACAAACCAAACGCATCTCTGAGCATATTATCCTCACACGTCACTCAGATGCTTCTTTTGTTGACTGCAAGCACATTTTAACTTTGTGGTTCACAATACTTTGTTTCCTGCAAAGTATCAGTCAATATTTTTTCCAATGATCAATATTTACTCCACTATGTAACAGTGTATCTGAATATAAAATAATTATTGATGGTTCGTTCCGCTTGTTATGTACCCTGAGTATCTGCGCTCCCTAACAGCTGTTCAATGTTCCGGATTGTTCAGCCCCGTCGGCCACTGTGATGTTTGGCTGCTTTGTTTTTCTTGCCGAGAGGAGATGCTGATATAGCTGAGCTGTTTTAACACTGAGGTGAGGGGCCAAAGAACTGTCACTTTGGACTACTCGTGTCTGGCTTGGCTTTGATGAGTGATGACAGTAAGAGACAGAATGTACACACTTAGGAACCCTGGCTTCCTCTCTCTCTGTTAGACTTGGCCCACGCTTTCAACAGCGAGAAATGAGCACTTTGTTTTGTTTTGCAAGGAAATGCATGTATATACATTTGTTGGTGTGTGTGTGTGTGTGTGCGTGTGTGTGCGTGTGCATGTGTGCGTGTGTGTGTGCGTGTGCGTGTGTGTGTGCACTTGTGTGTATATTTGTAAGAACGGGTGGGTTAAAGGGGGAAATTATTGCGTGTCTGTGTCACATTACAGCAATAATTTTGAACATTCACCCCTTCTGTGGCGTGAACACGTGTCTTATGTTTGGAGCAGTAATTAAACCATCTACAATACATGTGGAATGCAACATCTATCTACTTAGATGTCTAGTCCACGTACATTTTCATTCACATGAGTGATATTGCATCATTTTGTGCACAGTGCAGGATGTTTTGAATAGGCAAACATTAATCTTTTTCAGAGAGGAATGTGCCTCTGACTTATTTTACTGAACACTCAGGTAGATTTATGAATGACATGAGGGGAGAGAGAAAGCTTTTCCCTTCATCCCATTGATAAAAGACGTGCTGTCTGTAGAGTGTGGCAGCGTGTGTGTGTGTGTGTTTGTGTGTGTGCGTGCGCGTGTGCGTGCGTGCGTGTGTGTGTAGTGAGTGCATGTGTCTTTACATGTTGACCTGTTGCATTCCTCGTAGTTTACATTTCCTTATGTAACTTGGTAATGGAATATGTGTCAACCTGAATGGAGCATGCCAAACTGGATTGGCAAGGTCTGAGAGGAGGAAACACGCAAGGTCTTTATAATCTCCTAACTCTCGCACGCACACACGTAGCCAAACACCAACTTCGTGCAAAGTCCAGAATGCCATAAAAATCTCTGCACACTCAACTTAAATGCACATATTTCCTCAAAAATCATAGCATTTCCAATGTTCAGACCGCAAGGCACTGCAAAATACTTACACAGGGTTATTGTTTATCTTTTGCTAAGCAGAATTTACTTAGTAAGTGCACACTGTGTCTTCCAAACTTATATAACAGGGTGCAATGATTTTATTTTTAATATGCGCTGTAGTTGTGATGCATGAATCTGAATGCGTGTCAGCGCTACGGCATTGTTATGATATTTCTTTGTCACAGTTGTGGACATGCATGGCTAGTAAGATGAGCCATGGAAGATTTATTGTTACTGTGGCCAGCCCGTCCCAGCAGCTCCCCGATGTAGTGTCTTCGCACGAAAGACTCTGAGAGGGAGGGAGGGAGAGAGAGAGAGAGAGAGAGAGGGAGGGAGGAGTAGATGAGTGTGTGTCTGTAAGGAAAAAGAAAGGAAAGGGAGTGGGGGAAGGAGAGACAACCATTTTTCATGCATGATATCCATCCCTCCTCTAAGGTGTCACTGTCATTCTGAGAGTGTTTCCAGAAAGTCTCCCATGTGAAATTCACGAAACCTTTGTATCCTGCAATATTTTTTACATGAATTAATGCCCATATTTTACCATAGCACGTGTTGTACCTATAATTATTGTTTCGATTCATTAAGCACCCAGCTCAGTAAAGTTATGTGCCCCTTTTCTCCCCTGTCTGTGGCTCTCTCTCTCTCTCTCTCTCTCTCTCTCTCTCTCTCTCTCTCCCTTTCCCTCTTTCTATCCCTCTCTCTCTCTTTCACACTCACTTTGTCTTGTTACAAATTTAATCTCCTTTCCTGTCTATGTTTCTCTGCTGTCTCTGCTAACACAGACATTGAGAATGATTGATGTTTCTTATTATTTAAACCACTCATGTCCTACTTTCTTCCCGCTGGCAAAGAGAATGTATATTTTGGCATAACAGACAGACTATTTCTGCTCACGGGGAGGCAAGTCAGAGGAGTTCATTGTGGGCTGAACTCTCGTAACCTTGCCTTTCTCTGGCTACAGAAATATGACAAGAAGAACGGTCAGATGTTTGAACAAGCTATCGTCAATTCAGTCCATTCTCTTCTTACATAGACTTACCCTTTCTCTCTGCCTGCATTCCTCTTAAACTTCATTATCCTGGTCTGCGTTATATAAAACCTATGGATGTTTAAGCAGATGTGCGTGCCAAATCAAGGAAAGGGTTACACCTAGAAAATTATGCATATCGCTGCTTTTGTTTAATTTAGACTGATGTTTTTCTAAGTGAAAAATTTAAGTATAATAATAATAAGGTTATAAGCATCGGTTAAAGTCCAGAGAAAATCCCTATTAATCTCACACGACCTCCAACCAGAAAACCTAAGCAAAAAGAACATTTCCCTAATTACAGCTAAGCTAATGATAAAGATCTTATTTCAACATTGGTGGTCTAAAACGTTGACTTCCTACTGTCTGCTCTTAAGCAGCGTGTAGACTCCGTTTGACCGTCAGAATGAATGAAGGACATTAAAGCCCAGGATTTCATAGTGTTCCAGTTGCTCATGACTTTGACAGGGAGCATTATACAGAGACCAATTTGATTAGATTTTATTTTTAAAAGGAGTTTCAACCCACAAATGATGTTATGCACACACCTTTAAGTAATTTACAGTGAGTGTTAGATCTACAAATCCAAGATGTACAATGTGAGGTGTATTTGTTATGTTAGCAATTTTTATGTTTAATCAGCGAGAGCAGCACCAGGATTATGGACACGCAAAGTGCAGACCTGTTATGTGAGTTTTAGTGAATAATACAGAAATATTCAGTATTCACAACTATATTTGTGTGGTGTTCATTAATGGTAGCTGTGTTTATAATTACAAAGATTAACTTCTCGAAAAGAGTGACGTAACACCAGCATATATCCTGCACAATACTGTATCCTAAACATACGCCCTAACACTGTAGCCCATATGCTATTTATGTGCCCCACACATCGCTGTATATTTTATACATATGCTTTACGCAGTACGATTCTTAACATAAACAATATGAAACAACTTAATAATATATCAGTATCAATTAAATACCAATACCTGCAACAGATGTGATGGTCAGAAGTGATATTAACAAAAGTGATATTAGGCATCTTGTGCTTGCTTGCAACTTTCGACAGAATCATTCATTTCATATTATATTTATTTAATATGTGAGGCAATAGCAACTCTAATTTTACTTATAGTCCGGACTGAAGGAGCGACAATTACTTCCCTCATCTCATGCCAGAGAACGTTATAAAAATGACACATGCCCCACCCGTGTTAGAGCCCCTGCCCGTACGTCTTTTTGCGACACGTTTCCAGACAAAGAGCTAGAGTGCCTTCCTTAAGCCGTGGCTTTCTTAAATAGGGTATGCAACAAACAAAACCTTTAGGCTATGAATCCTCCTCCTTGTATGATACGAACGCAGATGCAGATGTGTGAAAACGTTCTGTGGCGTAAACATAGGATGGTAACCATGACATCAGGTCTTACCAGGTCATTAATACATGGCCCATTGTGTGCGAGCATTCACAAACAAAATGCTTATTTATCCCGTGACCAGTGCAGGTTTACGAGCTTTAACAGCCGGATTAAACAAAGGTGTTTCATGTTCGGTGACGTTTAGATTTATAAGGGGTTTTATCTAGCTTCTCCTGATGCGGGAGTTGGCATGGAGACGTAAATATTCGGTTATTGACTGGTTTATGGACAGACCTTTGTGGTGCTATGTAAGCTGTTTGAATCCCTCTCTCATTCAGAGGGGCATGATGAATTTGACACTTTTGCTGAGACTTAGTAACAGACGTTTTGTTTTGTTTTTATTTTTGTGTTGCTAATTGGTGTCAGCATCACGAGGGATTTGCGAACGTTATTTGAGGCATTTTCGACCTTGTGCAAAAGGTCACTGTCCACACTATCTGTTCATTTGTTTGTTTAATTTTTTGTTAGTGTTTGTATTAGAGTGCATGATAATAATGAAATGCATATGTGTGTGTGTGTGTGTGTGTGTGTGATGGGGGTTTTGAACCTATTTGTGGAGGATATATCATTGTGCAGAGATGTGTCTTTCATGTGCTTGTGGTAATTGTATGGACTTGTTGGCTGAGGGTGCGTGATTGTGTGGAGATATGTGTGTGTGTGTTTGTGTGTAGTGATCACTGTATGGACTTGTTTGTGGAGGGTCTATAAATGTGCAGAGATGTGTTTTGTTTTTGTTTTTCTGGTGTTTTGGACAGAAATAAAAGCCAGGTCATGGAGACGGCTGGTTTAGAACAGTCTGGTGCCACTTTGTCTGTCTTTATTATCAAGCCATTTGCTGCTTCCTGGTATTTGGTTCAGTTACCTGAAAAAAAGGGGGGAAAAAGCACAGCGACGTGAAAAGGAAGAGGAAAATATGTGTTCTGGATTTGTTTTCAAAGTCTCTGATATCAGTTTCAGCGGGGAGTAAATCCTAGATCCAAACAACCAGCGGCGGCGCCTGCTACTCGGTTAAAAACTTTGTCTTAAATTATCATTAACAAAAAAAAAAAGGGGTGGGGGGGTGGGGGGGATGAGTGAATCCATCTTTTTTGTCATATGCTGACAGTATTTCACACAAACTGCAAATGATTTAATCATCACCATCGTGGTTTTGTACAATTTTAATCATATTAAACCTTACGTTTCCTAGATGCAGACTTTTCAGAGTATTCACTCTCCAGTCCATTTCTGTAACTGATGGTATGATCTGTAAAGGAGAGACAAGTCTTATGATAGGGGAGAGAACTCAGGCTGTGAATAGAGCTGCTGGCCAGAAATGACTGTGCTGCTATGAAGCTGCTGTTAGAATTCTCTGTGGTAATATCTTGCTGTTATTTGAGACACTGCAGTTGGAGAGCTATTACAAAGTGGATGTGCATTTTGAAGTCATGCTAATCCTCTTCACACCCCTCTAGAGAGCCAGTGTTTTCAGGACTACTATCATATATCTGGCACTGTATCTTTGCATGGTCCCTATATTCTTATATTAAAAGGAAAAGTGCAGCTGAGAAAATGCTTTAATTAGCAATGTGATACCTGTTTTGAATGTGATCTTTCATCTGAAAGATCAGCGTACTGGCTGTCTGCACTGAAGTGGGGAATTTGGATTAAGGCACACTGATCTTTATCAGTTTCTATCAGTATATTCTGATCTTACCAAAAAAATCAGTACAAAATCTGCTCACACAGTAAGCGTTAACCAGGTAACAGCTTCTTCCACACTTCATGGCATGTTATTTCTGTTTTGTTTTGTTTTTTTCAATGCTCCTGTTCCAAAAGTTCCAAGAAAACAATGCTTTACGTTTTCGTTTTAGGATGTGGCATAGAATGCCTGCATGTAACCTTTGCATACCTCTAATGATTACTTTTCCTTGGTTTTCCATCTTCAAAAAAAAAAAAAGGCACAAGTTTTTGCTTATACTTTGGGGACAGCTGTCTGTTGCTGACATACCCCACCAAAAGTGTCATGTTTGGGTCAGATTGGGCGAACAGGTAGTAATGCTCAACATGATTCTTTGTGCTCATGATCGTGTCTGAAATTACCCAAGCATTTCTTCTGCCTCAGGCAAACAGCTGTTACCTTCATTTTTTCCAATAGGTGAATATTACTCAGCTATCTGAGGCCGGGGTGCCTTGAAAATGAATGGCATATGAATGGAGAAACCCTATAAGCCTTAGTGTAACCTAGCAATCATGGTATGGGAGTGATGAACACATGTTCTCCATTGAGAAAACTGCTTGAGTCACGAACATAGCAGTAATCTGTGGCCATAATTCAACATTCCAACCTTCAGTGGTGTAATCTGTGTACCTGATTGGACAGTCACACTCTGTCAAAAAGGTTAGTCACTTCAGTCCCTGTGTCTCATGGAAAAATGTACTATGGTCCAAAATCACGTCAGTTCATGTTGTTTCATAGACTTCTTCATCAGAATGAGAGTATGAGTGATGTCATGTCAATGACCTCATTCTTCCTACTGTTGATTGGCTTGCAACACTCTTCCACTGTGGTGTTCATTGGTGCTGGGGCTCATGCCAGTTGTGGAAAGTGGGGGTAGAGGTAGGAAACTTTGTGGACTTTTTAATATGTTTTATATAAAGAAAGTATGTTATGCAAACAATTACCAAAATTTCCTTAGCCTGTGTGAGTTTTTGTTTTTCATCAGCATTTCCTCATTCATTTATTCATTTACTCATTCATTCCTTTGTCGATTTCCTTCGTGCATTCTATTATATCTATTTTTTTTTAAAATGCAGTTGTGGGATTTTCCAGACCTACATCAACATTTTAAAAATCATTTCAGTTTGGATATTCAACAAATATGCCACTCTTGTAAGTATTTAGGGGTATTTTCCCCTGACGTGTTGTGGTTCAGGTTTAGGTATTTTCTGACACGGAATTTGTTATGTATGGAAATTCCACATGACATTTTAATTCTATGGAAACGTTAATCAAAACAAAGAAAGCCTTTTTATATTTCCTCAATACACACACACACATGCACTCACGCACGCGCACACACACACACACACACATTTTTCACTGCAGTTTATAGTTCACACTGATAAACGGCTTCTTACAGAAGCATGCATTATGCATTATGCTCAAAAGCAAAACTCCTCATATTCAGCAATTAATTGTTTAGGACAGCCATTGCAGTGATGAAATGCAAACAGGTTCACACTGTATTCCATCTGCTCAGGGACAAAAAAAGGCACAGGTGTAATTCCCCACACAGAACAAGACTGTGATGCTGTCGAAAACTAAGAAAGACCTTCTTTGTTCTGGGGGTTCTGCACAGTCATGGTAACAACAAAGGTTTCCTTGACAACAGACAGCCAGGTCAGAGGTCATGTTCCCATCACTCAGGTAAGATATGGGAAGGACTAGTTTCCCCACTGGGCCTGGGCAGGAGGGGGTCTGAGGTCGACACAGGCATCTCTCATCAGCTCATATCAGTGTTATCCAGTCTTTCTCTGAAGTTCAGAGAGGAGTGTGCATGTGAAGTCTGAAGGAATGTGTGGGGTGTAGATAATGAAAAGACCCCCCCTCTTTCCCTCTCCAGTCCTGTCTCTCTCTCTTTCTCTCTCTCTCTGTCTCTGTCTCTCTCTCTCTTTGATAAACAGATAATCTTTCATATTCAAGGCCTTGTCACCATGTTATTATGTTCACATCTCTATCTTATTACCATTTGTCACATACCTCTGATTTGAGCACCCCCCCCCCCCCCTTCTTAACTGTAATTTGAGTCCAAAATAGGCCAGCTATGTGTTTCAAGTATCCCATCATTCATCCTCATCATCTCTCATAGATGTTGACTCCAGTGACCGGTATATCCACGCTGTGGTCAGAAGAGTTATATTTTGATTGATTAAAAGAATAGTTTGATGAATGAAACAGTCATGTGGGAGGCAAGGTCTTGTCTAGGGCCAGATGAAGGATTTAAACTGCCTGTGTGTCTGCTGATTGCTCCGTATGCTCTATGTTTAAAAAAAGCCATATTCACGCTGAACCCTTGTAACTTAATCCTGAGGATCAGGAGGTACATAATTTTTAAAAGCTGAATTTTTATCACTTTTTTCCATCCTCCGCATGGTTTTGAGGTTGGAGACATACACACATCTGTATGTTATCCAGTGGTTATGTCTGTGCATTTATCAATCTGTCTCTTTAACTGTCTGTTCTACTAGTCTTATGAATAATTGAAATCATGTCGATTTAAGCTATGGCACTGAGAAACTGGTATTCCTTGTGATTTATGAGCCGAAAAGCTTAAATAAGAATGTGAATCTTAAAAATGCCTTTTCAGGGGGGAGGAAGTGTGTAGATGAAACCTCCACAAACTGCTGTGAGATGAATAACACACACTAAATACATAGGTGCAAACAAACACACATACACACGCACACATACACACACATACACACATACACACATACACACATGTGCACACACTGTTTTGTATGTGCACCACTGTCCTAACATAATGCCTGTAATTGTGTTCTTTTCTTGTTTTGCAAGTAAACAAGCGAGAACTTCAGAGTAGACTTTGTGTCTGTTTCGTGTGTTTGCTGTTGGAAACATCATAAAAGTAAGACACTGAGTACTGTATGATGTCACAGTGGAATATCCCACTGCTATAGGAATGACACGCAACATTCACATGCTGTAATATCTGCATACCACCACAGTCAACTGTACCAGCGATCTGGAGATCACCTCTGACTAGCACCTACTCCTCTTTTTCTCTAATGAAAGAAAAAAAAAGAGGAGAGAAGATGGAATGTGATACTGTGCACTGTGGGCGGCCATGCCTGCCGTTTTCTCTCCTGGTGCTCCATCCATTCTTCCAAATCCCAGGGACATTTTATGCTTTTTTTTTTTTTCTTTTTCTTTTTCAGCAGCAGCAGCAGCACCCGCCACATCTTGAGCCAATCACAGAGTGTAAGCAGTGGGAGTGTGTGTTTCCAATCTGGTTACACATGGACTTGTGGGGATATGTTTGGACCCAGTTAGACACAGATCATCAGAGAGGGGTCTTGGAGCTGAGAATATACAGACAGTACACTGATATACTGCTGAGAGAGAGACAGAGAGAGAGAGAGAGAGGGAGAGAGAGAGGGAGAAACCCCAGATCTGTTTTTCACATTTGTAACAAATCTAAAATCCTCTCGGGAGGGATGAAAACATTTACATTTATTCACTTAGCACTCTCATCCAGAGCAACGTACTAAAAATGTATATAGGAACAGTGAAACAACATAAGTGCAGATTCCCGCAGGCACAAATTCCGTTGTAACACAAACTGTATGAAAAATACAACTGCAGTGCTAGGTGAAAAGATAAACAAGAATTCACTACGTGCAAGTGCAAAGATGATGCAATTATTAAGTGGTGAGAGCATAATTAACATCATGGAATGATTTAAAAAGCCGGCGTTTTGGGATGCACTGATATGCAAGTAGTGGCTTGGCAGCTCTGAGTGATGTAGGGAGTGCCAGTTGAGCCAAGGTTGCTGGTCTGACTGTGCACTGTGATGTGTATTTTTGGACCATGGCTTGGCAGTACTTTGGACCTTTGCCTTTGGTCGCACACAATGCTGTAACTACTGTGTTTAATTCCATTCTGGCTGCCATGTACTTCCATATATTTACACGGAGGAGGCAAGAGCTGATCAGTGTGCTGACAACAGTAAGTTATCAGGGCTGTCAGTCCATACCTGAAGCATGGGTGAAAATTTAGTCTTTCAGATGACTTACTCCCTCTCCTCTATTGCCTGCACTGCACAGCACACATAATGTGATTTTGTACATGCCAATACATTTTATACTTTGCAGATATCATGCCACCAAAAAAGAGAGGGGATATTAGGAGCTTTTTCACCACCCAGCACGTAAGCAGAGAATTTCTAAATGAGAGAACTTCCACTCTCAGAACTTCCTGTTTCAGAGGGCTGCTCATGAGTAAGTCCAGAATGAATGGGGGCCTATGGAGCTGTGCCCCCAAAAATGTAAATTTCATGGGGTAAGCAATTTTTTTCTTGCAATTTTCATGATGTTTTTGATATAAGTGGTTGGGAGAATAGATATAGTTCCATTTTTAGATTTTTTTTATGGTTTTCAGTTGTGGTGAAATTCCTTTCTGTAAGTATTTGTGACATCACGCACCGTGAGCCACTTTACGGCATTACGGCTTTACTGCATTTATTTGGGATGCAGAACAACAACAACAAAATATACCTTAAACTTGGCTTTATTTTAATTTCATTTTCCAATTTATGTATCCTGTAGATATGCAAAGAACATGGCTCTCAAACTAAGGCACTCAAACCATTTTAATGACTGTGTGGAGCAGTCATTAATGCCACCATGACTAGTTAGCATACTATTACATTTGCCATCAGTTGTAAATCCTTAACCAACCAATCAGCATACATTAGCAGAATGCTAATTATGGGCAAAATCAGTTGACCATGCCATGTTAGCTAGCGTTAATTAGCAAGAACCCTGGCTTCTATCATCTGTAGGCTAGCAATCAGGTTGCTAGCAGGAGTAAACATAAAATGGTTGGATATATCAAATTATGGGTTGAATTTCAGTCTAGAAATCCCATGAAAATGTCACCATTAATGGATTACTTTGTATACAGGAAAAACAGCAGCAGGCTAGAAAAGTAGAGCAGGCTGATGAGGAAACAGGTACATCTTTAGGTTTTCAGGTGAGGTCCTAACTATGAATTATAGTGTGGAATTATAGGGAAGCATCAGCACTAAAGTTAGTCTAAGGATCTTCTACAAATATAATCTTTGAAAGTCAACATATTTGATCATGAGTTTATTTTGAAAAAAATCTTACCTCAGAGCAACTTGGTTTCATAAGATCCTATTCACTCAATATTTAAAATTGCCCTCAAAAATAAATGGGAACCCAAGTTGAACAACATGATTGTATATACAGTATCTTATTCATCAGTGCATCGTTTTATTACACATAGGAAACTCAGAAATCAAGTAAAGAGGCCATAGGGCAGGTTGAGGCAGAAGCAGCTGGAACCTCAGGCTTCAGGTGAGGTCTTAAAATGATACTGCAATTAAACATATGCTAAAAGAATAATTTGCTAATGTTGATACAGACCAGGTTAAGTTTTGTTTTCTCTTAAAGAGACAGTCATTGTGAATGAGTATGATCCTGAGGCAAGTCAGTGTGGCAGTGTCATGGACATGGGGAGTAAGCCATATCAACCTGATCCAAAATTCGTAGAAGTATAGCAACTTCCAAACAAGATGTTGTAGTTTCAGCTGAACTGGTACAGTCAGTATTTATGGCTTCGCTATAGTCCAACAATGAAAAAGGTTCTTTATTTTGAGTGTGTCAAAGCATACACCCTAAAAAAAGACCACATTGGAAAAAAGAATGCCTTCTGCATGAAGGGTTTCAATAATTGGAAGAATGCCACAGGTAGCTTTAGTCAACCCCAAGCCAGGAAAGCACACGATCATGCTGTTACAATCACAGGAGCAAACTCCAGTTCACACACACATATCAAATACATGGGCTAAAATGCAGGAAGAGGCGAGGCACTGTCTGGAGAAGATAATGGGTGCTGTAAGGTATCTTGCTAGGCAGGGAGTAGCATTTCAAGGACATGAGGCAAATGAAGGGGATTTGTACCACCTTGTGAGGTTACTTGCAAATGATGACTCTGTTCTTCCCTTTTGCTCACCTGTTGCCATGATTATGTCAGTCCACAGTGCCAAAATGAATACTTAACCCTGCTTGGTAACACAATTGTCAGAGGCAATGCAGCAACAATCAGGTCCTTACCAGTGGCTCAGTTTTCAGTTATAATGGATGGCCTCTCAGGAAATACTTGGATAAGAGCAAATTTCCATATGTTTTGAATTTGTGGACCAAGACCTGATGTGCTCTTGACATTGAATATTCCAATTTCAGGCCTACGAGGTCAGACGTATGATGGCGCTGCTAATATGGCAGGGAAGTGCTCAGGGGCATAGGCAGTGTTGAAGATAGAACAGCCATTGGCTCTGTATGTGCATTGTGGTGCACACTTTGTAAATCTTATAAAACAATGTGCTTGCAGTGCCTCTCCCCTAGTACATGACGCATTGCAGTTGGTCCATGAACTTGGTACTCTTAGCAAGCAATCAGGGAAATTCAAGGGGCTATTGGCTGGACAGGCAATTTCAGAGGGGAATACCAAAACAGTGAAGCCTCTGTGTCTGACAAGGTGGACAGTGCATGGGCAAGCTGTTGATACAGTTCTAAGTCAGTATGAGGCTGTGGTCCAGTTTGGAGGAAATGTCCTCAGTTGATTCCAACTCTGGCACAAGGGCCAATGGTTTCCTTGATCGCTTCCAGAAGGCCAAGACTGTTCTTGGACTGCTGGTAGCATCAGAGATGTGTGGGAGAGCTTGAGTGCTGAAGCAAGTCATTGTGAAAGCAGTCCCAAACAACTGAAGGCATGCAGGCTGCTGTTGACTATGTTAGCCCAACACTTCAAAAAAAGAGGAATGAGGAAAAGTTTGAAGAAGTGTTTGAGAAGGCAGACTCCCTGGGTATTGAGCTGATTCAAATCGCTCACCAAAGAAATCCCCCCAAAAGATTCATTGGTAGTCAGGATAAGCCAAAAACACCAGAGATGTTCACTTCAATGAACAGTTAAACCAACCAGACTTGCAGATCTTGAAAAAAGTTGAGAATGTTCTCCTTACTGGGCAAATGGATGATGTCATTGGACAGTATCCAGAGATAAAGAGAGATAGCTTGAAAGTTCAGCTGTCAATGTTTCTCTCAAAGAATACCTTCAAGTCAAGTCATGAAGCTGCAGATATCCTAAGAGGAATGCCAAGTGAGGTAAGAGGCTTATTCGATGAGGCTGAGAAGCTTGTTAGGGTGTTGTTGGTTGTCCCTGTGGTCTCGGCTGAAGCTGAACAACGCTTCAGTGCACTGAAAAGACTGAAAACTTGATTAGGATCTACCATGTCTCAGCAGCACCTTAATAATGTAGCTGTATGCCATGTGCATCAGGAGGCTCTTGACCAAGTAGATCTTAAAGATATTTGCTGACAGTTTGTATCTGTGAATGACCGACATAAGATGGTCTAGGGAAGAACAGTTCTAGGGTCTCATTCAAGAGGAACTACCCCCAGGGGAGCTCCCCTTAGAACTACATATGTTCTAGGGCTTTTTGTCTGTATGCATTTGCACTGCCAGTAGGAACGCTGAAGTGATGTAAGCTGGTCGAGCTGTTGTTTACATGGCTCACCAGGGTCGCTGCACATTTTAAGTACAAATTAAATTATATGATTTAATGAAATTTAAAGAAATAATGCCATTACTGCAGCAAAAGAAATCGACAAACTAGACTTTAGTATATAAAGTTATTGAGTTTTATTGAATTTGAATGACAGAAATATTCAGTGAGCATAAGATAACATAACTGCCTTCTCATTAACGAAAATAAAACTGTATGGCGATAGATCCAGTCCAATAGGAAAAAAATGTCCCCCTGCATTTACCACCGCAGTAGCAGTGAACAACTCGACGGGCATGGTACTTTTCAGGTGCTAGCATAGCGCTTGCTTGCAGCATTGTGTTGTTGTTTTTTTCCCTTTTCCCCGCCGCAGGCCTCAAATCATAAGCTGGATATACACATTCTTCTTCTAGGTTAAAATACAGATCACAGCCACACAAGCAGACACACAAGCACCTACTGAGGCAGAGTATTTGCTAACTCTTTAACGTACAAACAAATAGGACGTTGGACATTGTGGAAATGGTCATTGTTATGGAATATAAAATACCGATAAAATAAAACATGAAAACTGAACATGCCTCCCCTCCTACTATTCCAGACATTTTAAGACATTATTAGACCTGAATATCCAAAACTAAATTTACAACGTTCTAAGACTTTACATTTTACACTGATTTTTAAAAATGGCGGTTGCAATCTCCGTATACCTATGTTTGGACCAATGGCCATACACCTACGTCACCCAAGGTTCCTATTGCGTTGCAAAAGTACCTGTCCTGAACTAGGAGCTAAAAAAAGTGTTGTTGTGTCCCTACCAGTGTTGAGACCAAACCTACGCCCTTGGTTTTATTGTTTTTGTTGGTGTTGCAGTTGAGTTGATACTTTCTCTGAATCATAGACTGACCTGTTCATACACATCTGTTCCTGGGCCAGTCAGCTCCAAAATTAGGCCCCTTTGGTGATGGGTGACATACGTTTCCAACAAGAACTCCCTTTCCTTGGAGACATATCAATCCCATTTCCACCAATTAGAATGAGGGAGAGCTCTGGGGTGTCCCAATATCTTTCCTCTGAGTCAGAAATGCAATGAAAACTTTGGTGGAGGCTCTGTTTGAGTCAACAAGCCTTGAATAGATCAATCAACACATTAATGCCACTGGAGGTGTGGCCCAGAACATTCCTGGGTGATGAGATACCCTATGGGAATAGTTATATTCCATGTGGAACATTGCCATATTTAATTATGTGAAAAGTAGAGCAGCCTTATAACTGTGGAGACAGGAAAGAAGGCAAGCAAGGATGACTGAATGTAATTAGCTGTGGTAACTGTACTAATGCTTGTAGTAGTCAGACTAGTGGATGTGGAGTCACCACCTATGAGCTATTCTAGTTTGAAATCCTTCTATTAATGTAGTCAGTGAGTGTCTCTAGTAGAAAAGCTAATTCACTCTCTAAGGTAGGCAGGGGTGTGGCTAGAAGTTTTGGGCCCTATGAAAGAATATAATATACTTATGATGATAATAGTAATAATAACAATAACAATAATGATAATAA
This sequence comes from Chanos chanos, assembly GCF_902362185.1. Taxonomy (NCBI): domain Eukaryota; kingdom Metazoa; phylum Chordata; class Actinopteri; order Gonorynchiformes; family Chanidae; genus Chanos; species Chanos chanos. The sequence goes on along the minus strand of NC_044498.1, from coordinate 40,565,180 downwards.
TGATAATAATAATCATCATCATCATTAACATTATCATCATAATAATCATCATAATAATCATAGTAAAAATGATGTTCTATGTGTGTGTCCTATGAGGGCCCCCTGTCAGTGCTGGGCCCTTGAAATCATCCTGAACCCCCCCCCCCCCCCTCCCCTCCCTTCCGGTAACACAAGGTAGGTATGCCAAGACAACCAACACAAAAGAGAGTCAGACAAGAGAGGACCTAAAATTTCAGTCTGAAGTAACTTTCCCACAAAGTAGTGGAGATCCCAAGACAGATGGACAATGTAGAGTATATGAGGGTTAAGTGTCAGCAAGTGGAAAGTCTAGAATCATGTATTCTCCCATACAGCATTAAAGATATGCACTTGACAAAATATGCACAGTGTTGTTGTTATGTGTAAATCACCAGTGCTCTACTCCCAGTAGTCTTAAATGATTCCTTTTTTTTCTTTAACTATTCTTATTTCTTATGTTATTCTTCTAAAATGGGCTGTAGAAATTACTCAGACGAACTCTTCTTAAATACTACGCAGACCCTTGATCACAATGCTTTTCAAAACACAGATTTAGTCTTGGGTCAAATCTGTTTAGATTTATGATCAAGAGAGATTAAACACACAAGCTAAGGGTCCATATATAAATATTGGGACAGAGCCAACCATTCAAATTTTAGTCCAAGACTTGGAACATTGAAATTTCTGTTCTTTCCTCCAAGGGAGTAATGAAGGGAGAGCTGTCAAAGTTTCGTCTCGTTTCACCGCTTGTTCCTGTTCTGGTCTCACGGCTGCAGCCCAATGATCACACACCACCACTGCAGCCCTGAGGGTGGAGGGGAAGCCCACCTCACCCGCCTCTCCCAGTTACTGCCGCAGTTCAGCCACCGGTCAGGACAGCTCAGCTGGAACCGAGGGTCTCAGTGGGGAGGGAAAGGGAGACATGGGGAGGGGGTGGGGGGTGTCATTGGCCATCTGCCAAATTACTCCTGGAGGTCCTGCTTTTCCTCAAAAAAAAAAAAAAATCACAGAGACCCCCCTCTCTCCTGTCCCCCGCTCGCCCGCCTGCCCACCCCCACGTATTTCTCTATTTTTCCTCCCGTCTAACTCGGTCCCCTGCCATTCGACCTGTCCAAGACCTCCTCTAAGGCATCCCTCAGAGGGAAATAAATGAAACTTTCATAACACAGAGCAAAAAATGTGAGAGCTGTGTCCAAAAAACTGACAATATAAAGTTTATACAGGGGACACTATTCATATGGAGCTCTACCAACATTTCAAATATAGTAAGAAAAATACACATGATCAGATGCAGAATATAACACTGTCCATGTTAATAAATAAACTTTACAAATATTTACCTGAAATAGAATATGTTGTACTAAGCTGATACATTATACATTTCTAGATATATTAAACATCTCGTAGGGGTGTGTGTGTGTGTGTGTGTGTGTGTGTGTGTGCGTGTGTGCACGTGTTCAGGGGCTCATAGTATCTTAAGACTTAACTCAATGCGGTGTCTTAAGTGAACTGGCAGAGTTGGTTATTTGGGGATTAATCTTTTTGCTTTGCTTAATAAGTAATGATGTCACTCCTAGACATATTAATCCTGTTACTTATGCATTATGATGTAATGTCCCAGCAGCTTACACGATCTGATTGTTTAACTGTGCAAGTTTTGTCTTGTGGCGATGATGACTGGCACAATAGTTGGGTGGAGGCTGTAAAAGGACTAGTATGGTTTATGCACAATGAACCTGTGACAAACACTGAAGAACTATTCAAATGTTATTTCCTAATATATAAGCATCAATACATAGCCTATTTCTCTATTGCCTCTTGTATATTTATGCTTAGTGTGATCGAGCAGTGTCTGTCTTTGTATATTTTATGTAAGATGTGATATCTGTTAATCTTTCATTATATAACCAACTTGGATGGGGCCTCCAGCAGGACAATCCTGGCGTGAGATAATTTTTTTTTTTTTGTGCGTGTGTACGTGCAGGTTACCAGTCTCTCCTAGTTGCCACAACAAAGTTGCAAGAAAGTGGCTAAAACACATGTGGTCTAACTGTAGTTCATACATTCCCCTGTCGTTTGATAAAATCTCACATGTATGTGTGGGCTTGCAGCTGTGCGTGCGTGCATGTGTGCGCGTGTGTGTGTGCGTGTGTGTGCGTGTGTTTGTGCGTGTGTGACTGTGTGTTTGAGCCCTCTTCACCTCCAAAACCAGTCCAGAACATCATTGTCACATTCATTATGAGAATCAAATCTCAAACGTCACAATCACAAGAATAGATAAATCTTTTTTTTTTTTTTTCTACAGCTGTACTAATCACTTATACCCTAAAGACAGACATGTGCACATAGCACTCAGTGTTGTCTGACAGAGACTCAATATGAAGACAAGCTTTAACCTGGGACATCATAAAGTTTGAGTTCTTTCCCGAGAGTTTGTTTTATCTCTTTGTGCTTGGACAGGTGTTATCTGAGACATTTGAACATGTGTAATATGGAGAGCAACAGCTCTGTCTCTGAGGGGGGTGTAAAGACACAGAGACTGAGAGAGAAAGAAAGAGAGAGAGAGAGAGAGAGAGAGAGAGAGAGAGAGAGTGGGACTACACAGCTCTGACCACCCACATAGATGAAAAAGGAAGAGAGAAATAGAATGAAAAGCGTTTGCCTGCGTAGAAAGAAAGACTGACTTACAGCTCTTTCATTGGAGATATTTACATCCCTTATATCTCCAATGATGTTGCGTGTTTATCAAAGCACAGGTGTTCCGGCATGTGCTGGATTACAGCCGCTCTGAATAGAGACTTTGAATTTCAAATATTCAAGCTTCGATTTATATGTTTATATTCTAAGGTGAATTCTGTAAAATCAGACTTTCAGACTGATATATAATAATACTGATAAATAATTTGCAGTTTACAGTTGTGATTTATTTTTTGTTCTTGGCTCAATTTATGCCTTTGAATTTTTTTGCACAAATTTTTGTATAAACTGAAAGTTAGTCATGTTATCTGTAGAAAGAGAAAGAGAGAGAGAGAGAGAGAGAGAGAGAGAGAGAGAGAGAGATAGTTAGTTTCTGTTAGTCTAGATTCATCTGTTGCATGCACCACCTCAGGGCAGAGTTGGTTGTTTTGGAAGATAAAAGTAGGTTAGTTCTCTCACACTATTTCCTGAAACTGTAGTTTACAGAGCTGTTTTTAGAGCTTTGTTCCATGAATAGGTGACATCAGCAATTTGCTTACACAAGACTAAAAACTCTTGCAATGACTACAATCCAAATGCGTGAGAAATACACCAATTTCTGATTGGGTTTGGCTAGAGAATAGTATGCGTTGACACATTTTTGCGTGTGAACATTTGGCCCGCAGCCAGGTGTGAGCGCACGCTAGCTGCAGAGAATAGGTTACATAATGCAAGATATCTGAGCCCTTGTAGGTAAGTGTAGACTGCAGAAACTTAAAGTAGGATGTAATAACATTGGATGCTTCCTCCTGATAATAAACCAAGCACAGACTCACGCACGCACGCACACATACACGCACACACACACACACACACACACACATACACACATACACACACACTCACACGCACACATTTATAACCGGTGATTTCCCTGCCACACTGAAAGCAGACATGGGAAATATTTTTATTTTCCCACCTAACAAGCACTTGATAGATTTATTAATCTCTTTGTCATACAATTATTGCTTTTAATCTGGTTTGGTTTACAGATTTGGTGGACAGAGTATCCAAATATGATCCACATTAAAATACTAGTAGGAGATATTAATTAGATATCCGCAAGTGATCTACACTCCAGAATATTCCTTCAACTGCACCTTGGATCCTCTCTCTCTCCCTTTCATCTGATTAACACACTAATCCAACAGAATGTGGAAGGCTGAACTGAATGCAATTCTGTTTTTGAGAACCTGTCTTTGTTCCGTATCAGCATATCAAAATGTCAAAGCCATTAAACAAAATCTGTCATCGCAATGAAGATATTAAATCAGACCTACGTTATTCTCTATGTCTCAAGTTTTCTGTCAAATGTATTTACATGGTTCTCAATCCATATGGAGTTTGTTTGTGCGTGCAGCTTCCACAAAAACAGTTATGGCTCAAAAACAGTTTGTGACCATAAGATAACCCTAACCCTAACATGAACCCTTGACCTAACCTCTTTTGTTACAACAATTATTACTATGAACTACAACTTTTTTATTTGACATAAGTATGAAAAGAGACTGTCTTGGTCATTAGTACACATGACAAGGAATGAATGAATACTTGCATGACATGGTTCATATTGATTAAATGAGGGGGTTTTCCAGAGATAGTTTAATAAGAGCAATTGAAAATGGGCCTACATATTTAGCCTGTCAGCTGTGTGTAGTGTTTCTATAGAGTAGAGCAATAAAGCATGGTAGAGTAAAAAAAAAAAAAAAAAACAACAGCCTGAAAATCTTCCATGCCTTGGGAGTTAAACTCATTGTAAAGTGAGTTTAGAGAAAGCCCAGTATGATGAAGGCTCCTTCTCTCGTTTTGCTCCATTTGAGCAAAGTGATTCTTTCTCCCCTTTCCCCTGTGTTGCCTAGAGTCCTCAGCCCATTTTCAGTGCATGACGCGCTGGTCCACACGTATTCAAGAAGAAGGCTGTGTTGGCAAGAACACAGTCAAGAGTACCAGTCCTTTTTTTCTCCAGTCTATTCCACTGAAAAAAAAAAATATATACTGATCAAAATCATCGTGGCTGGTCCTGCGCATGTGACAAACTTCTGCACAGTGACAGCTGACATTATTTGAGACAAGAACTCTAAAATCAAGAAGTCAGTTAGAAGCTGTAAGTGGACTACAATGTGGTTCTTAACAATTTCTGATCCCATGTTTTTAATGAATGGAGGCCCTCTAGTGGTTACTCTTATAAGTGGCTGCAAGAAGCACCGTGAACTTGTTTGACCCCCCCCCCAAAAGGAACGTTACCGTGGCTTTTCTGGTATTCCAGTTAATTTCATTTATGCCAACATAAATAGGTCTTTATGTAATCAAGGCAGTTGCCCCGATGTGTTGATGTATTATGTTGTTGCACTGCAAAATAAAGATTAGCATCTTTCTCGAAGCTACCATCAGCCACTGTAACTGCAGGATGGTATCCATTTTAAACTAGTAGGTCATCCTTTCTGCATTACAAAGGTATTACATAGACACTTGAAAATGTTGATTCTTCTAAAAACTCTCAGAAATGTCTACACTACATGAAAAACCATTTTGTCTCCCTTTTCAGCAAGAACTTGCTTGTGATCAACTCAGTGGTTTGAACAGGTCAGACCTTTTGAAATAACGTTTTTGAAAGTAGCTCAGATTTATGCACACAGTGCTCTGAAGTTAGTTATAGTTTTAATCTGTATCAAAAAACTATCTGCACACAAATCTTTCCAACTTTATTTGGCGCCTCTGAGATCTGAGCTTGAGACTGTTTTTTTTTTAAATTCTATTTTTTATTTTATTTTATTTCTTTTTTTTTGAGACAAATGAATACTTGCACTTTGGATTCTGTGTACTGTAAATGTCACTGAAGGAAACAGCAGATATGAGGTGAGTCTATTTATTGATATACATTGGTCTACCACATACATTCTTGAAAAACTTGAAATGTCAGTCATTCTTAGTCTGTCTCTTTGATGAGATAATGTGACAGTTATCTTTGTTCTTAGTTTCACTGAAACGCTGTGAAGAAAGAAGTAATTGTTTAGATATGTGTGAGAACAAACATTAATCAAAACATAATAGGGATGACATGTCGTGGTGAGGAAAAGATTAATTGGGGATCAGTCAAGCTTGACAAGTTTCAGGTGTGTCTTTGCCCTTCCGGTGGAGAGTTAATATTTCATAGTTGGGCTACTTTAAGCGAAACAAATGAATTGTTCCATACACCATGTAAATGAAAGTGATTTGTCATCTTTAACATTTCAGTCAGGGATTAATTTTCCCAGAGAGTGGCAGGGCTAGGAATCATGATGACGTCTTTTGTCCATTACAGATATTTATCATGTTTAAAACTGTACATTGCAGGTGAAATCTGTAATTTTGAGTGGAATAGAATATAGAACAGAATAGAATGTATTTTTATTGACCACCATGGTGGAAATTTGTCTTTGGCTCACCAAACATAAGAACAACAACGCGAAAGCGGATAAGCAGTTAGAAAAACAAACATGTAGACAAGGTTCGATTGCACTTGAAAAAAAAGTAAATAAATAAATAAATGAGCAAACAAACAAATAAATAAAAAAGTATGGGTTTTTTTGTGATACTGTTAAAGGGGTCAGGGAAAATACTCTTTTGGGTTTCTTGTGTAATTGTCTGTGTGGAATAATGACTTAGCAGCGATGACTTAGCAGCGTTTGTTTGTTTGTTTGTTTGTTTGCTTGTTCTTCTAAAGTAAATCAACAGAATTCTAGACAGATGTACAAAGAGACATATGTCTTTCATTCGCCCTTCACGTAAATAGAAAATATATCACAGAATGCTTACAAAGTATGTGTTAGATGTTTCCAGCATTAATATTTATAACTCAGAGGGATGGTTAGAATGTTTTGGCCTGGGATCATATCTTGATCTTAGCATCTGTTGAAGGATTCAGCACAAAGCTTACGCAGATTTCAGGACACCGCTCCTCACACGTAGGCCGACACACCTGCGTGCCCTGACTGGAGTTATAATCAGAGACTTCCTGAGACAGCACATAGCCTACAGAAGCACCTGATCTGATAAGAAACCACACAGAGGGGATTTTTAGATAAAGGTAGCCAGAAACGTTGAGGTCTCCCAGTAACTGCGTTGACAGTGCTGCCAACCTGCACGTGTCACCGCAGACTGCACTGCCAAACACCCGTCACTGCGGAGCTGTGTCATGACCTCAAGGTCACTCCTGTTATCCAGTACATTTTCTTTTAACCTGAGGGTTTGTTGTTGTTGTTATTGTTGTCGTTGCTGTTTTTTAGATTTTATTTTAGTGGGACTCTTTTACATGTGTGTAAGGGATACTGAAGGAGGGTGTGAATTACAGACATCAGAAGTGCCTTAAGAGAAGGTGACAGTGAGGAAACATGAGGTGATCATTATAATATTGCATAAAGTTGCTGATGGGAGAGTGTGAGTCATTGAGCAATTTGATATAAAATGAGGGATATTATAATCATAACAGAAAGCATAAAAACTATGTAAATGAGGTACATACATTCTACGTGATTTGAAACAGCTGTGCGTTTTCTGTTTAACTGAATTCACACAAACGAATTCAATTAGTCCCTATACAATTTATGAACGGAACATATGACAGGAATAAACTACACTTCCCATAATTCCTCATTGAAGAAGTCACGATTTGAGTCATTTCCGCGTCAGGGATTTTTGAAAACTGAGTTCAGATTGCTGTATCGTAACACAATGGAAAAGAAAAGGATATCAGCTATATTATTTGACTTGGACAATACGCTCATTGACACGGCAGGTGCGGGTCGAATTGCGATTCAAAAGGTAAATGAATGACAGACTAATTTGTAACATAAGACCACGCAGACTGGCTAATTTTACAACTGTAGAGCCAACTCTGTTTCTAGCTTCATAATCAGGTTTTATTGCATTTTGAAGGAATCACGATTTTAGTTCCCCTGCAATTTTACTGAGGGAGTGGACACGCAACATCCAGGACTTTTTAAAAATGTCCGCAGATTTCATTTTATTTTTCCGGACTCGGCAGACTAGCCTTTCAAGGCTACTGTTCTCTCCTAATATCAGTGCTCACATAAAATAGGACGAACAAGCAAATTTTATGAGTAGATTAAATATGACGAATATCTTACAGTTTAGCATTAATAGGGGTCGCGTTATCGCTCGATCCAAGCTTCGTCACCTGCCTTAGAAAGACAGGTTTGGGTGCGGAGACCTGAGGTTCGTGAACACACCCCAACTGTGAGTGGAAGCCACGTTTACACCTTTATCTGTTGCCTTAAGAGAACAATCAACTGTCACATTCCTTGTCGACACTGGGACTGTATGTAACTAGCTGTCAGATATGAATGCAACCTCCAACAAGATATGAAAGTACTGGGCAGTTCAAGAGGCAATATGAGTGTCAGTGTACACAATGATACTAATATACTGTGACATGTCTGTTCATGTGAGATTGCTGATTCTTGTCTTATTGCAGTAAACTTCAGGTCTTGAGGTACCATTCCATCTGAACCATGAGTCAGTTTAACTTAAAAATGATTTTAAACTTAAGATGATTCACTTAACATTCTCCAGTGTTGATGTTTTATATAATATGTAAAAAAAAAAAAAAAAATCCTTCACAGGTTTCTGAGTCGTTGAGGACCACACTTGGCCCACAATGCAACGTCAGCGACATCTGTGATCGCTTCACCCGGAAACTTCTCCACGAGTCATTCGATCCATCTGCGGACAGGACGATCGATGATGTGCGTACAGGCCACTGGCAAGAGGCCATACAGGAGGTCCAAGGTTCAGATCCAGGACATGCTCTGGCATCAGACTGCTATTACACCTGGAAACACACCCGCCTACAGCATCTGGCTCTCACGCCACAGGTTCAAACCCTGCTGGAGGAACTAAAGAAAAATTACAAACTGTTGTTACTAACCAATGGAGAGGCTAAGACACAGAGAGAGAAGATCGAGGCTGTAGAATGCAGTGCATTTTTTGACATCATGGTCGTTGGCGGCGAGCATGCCGAAGAGAAACCGGCTGTGGCCATTTTCTCACACTGCTTCGAGTTGTTGGGAGTCAAGCCACAGGACTGTGTGATGGTCGGGGATTCACTAAGCACAGATATAGTAGGTGGCTTCAACGCCAGGGTCCGTGCCACTGTATGGATCAACAGCAAAGGAGTACCTCTTCCAGAAGATTCTGTCAAACCAGACTATACAGTTCCATCAGTGCTGGACTTACCTGGTATATTAGCCCAACTGGATTGACGTTTGCAATAGACAATGGGAATTGCTTACAAAAATCAGAGAGAAATGGAATTATTGATTTATAACAAATCAGACAGAGATGGAGTTGTTGATTTATTTTCAAACACTGTTTCTGGGTGCCATAGAGATTACATTTTGTGATGTCAGACATTGTTGTTGTGGTCTTTTCTAACATAAGTTTGGTAAAACTTTTCAGAGATTATTCTCTGACCTCACAGGTATGCTTTCTCCTCTCAGGCCTAACTGTAGTACTCATAAAGCACCACTAGGGGGCAAACATTCACGTGCACAGAAGGTTTGAATTCACAGTTCACCATAGATGTGGGAATAAAAAAACTCAACCAGACTAAAAAAAATGGGCATTGACACAAAAATATTAGTTAAATTTTTATCTATAACAAGCAAGCATTTTGGAAACAATCCACAACTCCAATGTGGAGAGACGATTCCTCAGAGAGCTAAGAATTTCTAACAATTACAGTCATACTATTTTAACCTTTCTTGCATAGCTGTAAAGGCACAGTAAATAAATTTACATAATCTCACTTCACATCCAGTTTGATTTTAATGTTCATCGCTGCCAGCTCAGCCACGAAGTAACGGAACACGTACGGAACAGACACGGTATCGATAGAGTCACTTTTGTTGCAAAGCGTGCAGATTGTTCTCCGATGATGTGTGGATGACCAAGAGGGCGGTGGTTTCTCTAGCAACGGGGAGAGGAGACTGCCGCAGTCCATACACACCTGAGCCACCGACCGGTCCGAACAGTTAAACAAACGGTCGTGCAGCAGGAAGGATGAACCGTGTGCCAGGAGGGCATCTCTCTCCATCTCTCCGAAACGGATCCCACCCTGCACGTTCCTGCCTCCCACCGGCTGATTGGTCACTTTATCCCGGGCCCCCGTGGTCCTCACCTGGAATTTGTCGGAGACCATGTGACGAAGACGCTGGTAATAGACGACTCCGATGAAGATATCCGCCTCCAGTTCCAGTCCGCTTAGGCCGCTGTAGAGCCGCTCTGTGCCGTAGTAGTTATAACCGGCAGCACGGAGCAGCTCTCCGAAGTGCTCCAGCGCCGAATTGTCCTCGGAAAAGGTGAAGGGCGTGGCGTCGTGACAGAGGCCGTGAAGGGCGGCAGATTTTCCCGCCATGCTCTCGATGAGCATTCCAATGGTCATCCGGGAAGGGAAGCCGTGCGGGTTGAAGAGGATGTCGGGAGTCATTCCGCTCTCCGTGAACGGCATGTCCTCAGCGGGCCACAGACGGCTCAGGATGCCCTTCTGACCGTGGCGACTGGCGAACTTGTCTCCGATGGTGGGGTTTCGAGGCACGCGGACGGTGATGCAGACTCGTTTGAAGCGGCCTGTGCCGGCGTCGTTGCTGCAGACTTTGATATTGTCCACAATGCAGCTCTCTTGGCTCCTGAAGGGGAGGGTTTAAAAACACAGTAGATCAGAACACTGATGAAAAAATAAGGGAACACGTGAATAAAGGAATAAGTCAAATCAGGAGACAGCATGACACAGAGAAAATTACAAGGGATTTAAGCAGGAAAATGAGCAAAATTCAATGAGTCATACAACTTTAAACAAGACTTAATTACAAAATGCCACAACACTGGCATTACTCATGCTATGCACATGGTTGACTGTTTACCAAAATGCATCTGAGAGAACAGTGAGATGTCTGAAAACAGTTTAATGGTCTCTCTGTGTTTTTAAACAATATCATACTTAGAGATAACTAATGGTTCTTATATATTACAGTGTACGTATTTGAGGTCTGTCAAATTTTAGAAATTCTTGCAAAACTGAATTCAAATCCATCTCAGGCATAGCTCTGAAAAGCTGTCTTACTTGTAAAAGGTGACGTGACTGTGGCCCGTGTTCAGGTTTATGTAGCTGTAGAATGGGTCTCCGTAATTCAGAACTGACCCAATCGGTGGGAGACCATCAACATCCAGCCTGTTCCCAACTTTAGGGTCTCCTGGCTTCACCCCAAATACCACACCCTCTTCACCTTTGGCCTTTTCTGTCAGATCCACCAACTCAGTCTTATAGACACAGCCATGAGCGAAGCCTCGTTCCCATGACGACTTATTCACTATCTAACAAGGTAGAGAGACACAATTAATTTGTCAGTGTGGTCAGTGTATAAATTCAGATGTGTAGTGTATGTTTGAGGTGCCAATCGCTTTGTTCCCTAAAGAGAAAATTCCCTTTGGCAGTTCCCCAGCCCAGCTTTTCCCCCATTTGAGAGAAGAGACTGGTAACACTCAAGAAACGTAAGAAAAACACCTCATGATAAAATAGCCCCATTCTCATACATCCCATAGTATGTGGAATGTGTGGGAAACTGTGAAAAAAAAAAATAAATACTTGATATAAATTTGCTGGGGAAAGAACCAAAACCGCTCAGCCCAGTTTACCTTTGTGCACAAAAACTGTTTGTAAAAACGAAGAGTGAAAAAAACTAATGATTTACCTCTTAAATATGGTTAATGGCCAACTATATTTATGCTCACTGGACAACAGAGGACTTTCTTAGAAAGGAAAATAATTCACATTTGCAAATCACAACTGTCACCACTACAGTGCGGCCGTAATGAAACAACAAGGATGTAGAAGCATTCCTGGGCCTCACCATAGCATCCTCCATATCATAGCCTGTGTAGGAGATGACCGCCACTATAGCATTGGTGCCAATGGGGTAGTTGTCCATGTTGTAATGGTCATACATTCGGGGTCTGACTACTGGACTTTGGGGGGTCTGCAGACGGTACAGCTTGTTGTCTGAGCGTTCTTGGAAGGAGTGTAGAGGAAAGCCCATTGTTTGTTTACCTGCACACAACACAAAATGCACGTAAGTCCATGACATGATCTAAGAATCATGTCTAATATGTATTAACAATATGAATAAAATGCTGCCGACTGTGGCATTTCAACTGCCATCCCTGTTATTAATTAAAATGATTAAAATAATGATAAGAAAAAAAAATAAACCACTTCACAATCCAAGTGGTTCTAAAAAACAAAAAAAATCCAACAAAAATTTCTGCTGGTTTTTAAAAAAAATACACTCTGCATTGCTATTGGTTCTGAGCGGTCCACAAACCAGTCCACACGAGAAAGGGATATTACAAACTGAATGACAAATTGACTTCAAGTCCCATGATTCAAAGCATGAGCAGTCTCACCCATCTGACACTGGTACATGTTCCTGGGACTTTGGTTGTGGTCAGAGTAAGGGATGAAGTTAGCTACCACACTAAGCATACTGTGCGGGAAGAGCTCCTGGTGCGTGGTCACTCCAGGGACAATCTCATTCTCGAGAATCCCAACGTTGATATACAGCTAACAGCACAAAGGAGGAAAGGAAACAGATATGAAATCAAACATGTTATGGTTTCAATGAATTAAAAAAATACACATATCTCATAAAATGTTTTGACAATCTGCCCTTATGTACAAAAGTCTCAAATATGTTAACCAAAAGAGCAGTGCACCAGCTTGCTTCTGGTATGTCCAAATCAAGACATCAAACAACGAGGTGTTTATGCTTATGTTTATCATATTTGTATGAGTAGTACCTACTATAGCCTGTCAGAAAAACAAATGCCAGGCATTATCAAGGCTTTCTGTCCAGACAACCTTTTTATGACATGGCACAACTGGTGTGTAGTACCTGTTCGAAGGTGCCAATGAGTTCCTGTTTGCCAAGGGCAAGGTTCTGAACAGGCCGCATCATACGGCAGGGTGTTGTGAAGAGGTAGAGACCTGGGAACATGCTGGCTTTACCCATCTGAGGAACTAAAACAATCTCCGTCCATGGCGGGATTTTTCTCTCTCTAAGCACCTGAGTTAATGGACGAACACAGAGTTAATGGACAAAGAGAGACTTCAGTAAGCCACACCTTCACTTCTGTCTTCATTCAGTGTTTGTGCAGTGTGTGTTTTCACATGTTTACCAGCATTCTGGAGACTTTATGTCATCACATGTCAATACAGAGGACCAAGTAATGCTCCCAATTAGGGATATTAAATGTAGGTAACTGAATTTCATAATAAAACCAGTAGTATCATACTCATGTTGAAATCTCTTAATTGGAGATTAAGTGGACATTCTTATCCAAAGCAGCTTACATGATGTGCAATCAAATTGAGTGAGAAAACACGGTTATAGTATAGAGTCTTTCTATGCCAAAGTGGCAATATTAAATAGTCATCTTATTAATATTAATAATCAAAGACACATAAAATGTGAAGTGACAGACAATTTTCTCCTACTTTGGAACAGTCAATATTCCGTGCAAAATTTACATGGAAAGCACTAAATCCCTCCCATTTCCTCAGATTCATCCTCACCTTAAACCTGCGGAGCGACTCAGCCAGGGCGGGCGCCAGCTCCGTCTCCACCCATCCAATCATGGCTCCATCCAGTAGCACTGGATAACAGTTTGAGTATGGCTGGCCAGGGGTACTGTCCACTGGGGTTACACCTGTTGAAAAAATACCGGTCATCTTACACCGTATGACACTTCTATGGATATCTGCAAGCTATATGTCGGTATACTGTTAATCACTAATTTGCTTAAGATTAAGGCAAAATACTTTTGTTACAAAATTGCCGGAATGAATGAAAATATTCTCTGTAAAACAGTTTCAACCAAAACTCTTGTTTGTCATCAGGGTGTGTGTGTGTGTGTGTGTGTGTATATATATATATATATATACACACACACACACACACACACACACACACACACACACACACATACATATATATATATATATATATATATATATATATATATATATATATATATATATATATATATATATATTTTACACACACACACACACATATTAGTTACAAAGACTGTAATATAAAAGGTGTTCAGCAAATCAAAGGTGTCCTCATTTGTACTACTGATTCATTATGATTAACAGTATTAATAATATGAAGTCATATTTCAGTATTCATATTTCAGTAACATGCACAGTGATGTCTGCAGTGCACTGACCTAGAGAACAGAGTAGGGCAGGGAGAGTAGTGGTCATGAGTGTGGGAGCTACAATCTCACAGTGCGCCGTCATATGGTTCATTAGACCACACGGTTCTCCGTCAGGGGTGTGTACAGGACACATGAAACCCCAGGACTCCGGGAGCAGCCGTCTCACAGACGTCGTCCTCATTTTAGCAAATGCTGCCCCTCTGTGAACACAGCGGAAGTGTGACACGTACCGGACAAAGTTCAGTTTGTCGGCTACCACACACAAGCCTGTGTTCTGTAGCATCCCCAAACCTGAGAGGGAGGAACATCAGCAAAACCATCAATATTTATTTATTTTATTTTTTTTAAAAAAAAAAGGGCATTAAAATTATGATTAGGACTTTGAAATAAATGGGTTGACAAATTTAAATTACACATAATCTTTTTTTTTTTTTTTTTAAACCCAGAGTGTCTGTTTTAAAGGAATGAAAAAATATTAAATAAAAGGCATGTTTGGCTGGACTTTTTAGTGTGTTTAATTCTTGTGATTTTGGACAAACCTAAAGTTAAGGCCACTAAAAACCCATACCTGTCTTTGACACCAGGTTGCCTGTAGCCAGAAGGTACTCAAACGGTTTTGTGAGGTCAGTACCCATGTTGAACATTTTCCCCAATGATTCAGTGTTCAAAGTGCCTATCCTGTGTCCTCTCTTATCCATGGCAAGCTTCACAGAGACCAGCCAGGCAGTCATCTTTTCCTGAAGAGCACAGTCAAAATCATTTGAAAAAGAAACGCACAATAAACAGATGCACATTTTAAGATAACTGAGATAATGAGGTAGAAGGGGTGAATCTCTGAATGTTGCAGCATTCCCAGACATAGAGTTGCTTTGTTTTTGTTTTTTTAACTTTAGACATAATCCTAAGTAAAACAGTAGGGAGTGAAATTTTTAAAGTTCTTGTTTTCTTATACTCAACATTCCTCTTGTTTACAATACAGAGTTAGGGGAAATGATCCGACCAGATCTACCAAATCTAGAGGGGAGGAAAGGGTTTAGACTACTGCTGGAATGACAGAATCAAGAAGATCCTGATTTGTGGACTCACTTTCAGGAACATGAGGTAGAGCTGTCCTGGGGTCAGGACCTCCTGACACATCAGACTGTCTGGGTTCTCCTCCATACACTCCTGCTTGGCAAAGCTGAACAGCTTTCGTGTCATGAAACACAACATGTAAAACTTCTCCATGTTGGATTTGAGGTGAACACACAGACACTGACTGTGGAGTGAGAGAGAAGATTTAAACATCAGTTACAGGGCAAACCTCTGACTTTAAAATATGGTACATTTATAAAGGCCAAGATTAAGTTTAGCCCTAAAGAAAACAATGTCTAGTTTTTAACCACAGGCTGGTTTTACAAGTAGGAATTAATGACTAATGTCTGAACGTTCAAATAAGCAAAACATATAAGTATGGTTAATGTTAAAAAAAATTATATATATATGTACGGGAGCAGACTTACTCTAAAAGAAAGTTAGCACACTGCTCATTAGTGTACCACTCTGGTAATATCATCTTGACCCGGAAGCGTTCGCCCAGGTAGTTTAGCACTTTTCCCTGGGTAGTACAGCCTTCTTCCATGACCACTCTGAGCATCTCAGCCACACAGCTCTTGTAGAAAGAATTCTCCTCACGTCCCTTAATCAGCTCCTGATAGATCTGAAAATCTGAGAAGTCCACCAGGGCCTTGGATGGACACAAAAACACATTACGTTAAACGAAAAGCAAGACTCCAATTACAGTACAGGAAAGATCATCAATACTAAGATTTTGTGATGAAAGTTTAGATTGAAAGAAACAGTACAATATACAGTATAATATGCAGATTTCACAACATGCTGAAACTAGACAGCTGAAAGTTGATATTATGCAATGACTATTAAAATCTGTTTTCTGACAATACATATGTATTAGGATTTCAAAGAACTGTCTGAAGCACTTTGGATGAACAATTCCAGCATGATCTACAATTCTGTGTCACTGATATGACTGATACAGCTGTGTTTACAGCAACCAAGCCTGCCCACATAGTCTGCATTACCTTCAGTGCAAAACCCAAGGGGAGGAAGAACAGCTCTTTCATGTAGATGAAGTTCACCATGACTGTGCCGTTATCCAGGTAATGCAGATTCAAATTAACCGCAGTGTGTTCATCTCTTACACTGCGCATGGAGATGCCTGGAGACAGAGACAATCGTTCAGGCAATATTTGGCTATGACACAAGGTTAAGATTTTAAGTATACTTAAACATGATATGATGTGCTGTGCTGTACCCACCGTACTGAGTATAACCGTGCCCTCTACTCTTCCATTTGGGTCTTGCCATTGCTATGGGATAGTTCCTTCGTGGCATGATAAGCATACGGATCACCTTCTCGATGCCGTTCACGATAAAATAACCTCCCATTTCCTGACAACAAGAAAAAGATGTTCAGAATTCTTAAGGGCAGGCAAATAACGACTCTAATACAAGCAACACATTCACTTTTTTATCTTAAAAAAATTTGGATTAATATCGAAATCGATTTTGGAGTTTGGGTATTTTGAGCAGTATTGCAGTAATCTCCCAATCTTGATGGTACAGTAAAAGTTTATGATACATGTAATATATTTGTGTAGTGTGCTGTAAGTAAAATGCGTGGTAAGCCAGCTTTACCTCTGCCTCTTCATGGTGTTCGATGAGTTCTTTAGGAGAGAGTCCATGCAGGTTACACACTTTAGATTTCACCATGATGGGAATCTGACCCAGAGGTGTTTTGACGATTCCTTTAGGTATGCCATTCACCGACAAGTTGACGTCCGCCTGTCATTTTAAATGAACATCATTCACAAACTTAATTTAAAAAAGGAAAAATGATCACTTTTCATTTACACGGCACTGACAGAGAACTAGTAATCCAATACCAGCTACACCATATTATTATGCCTGGCAACAATCTATTTAAAAATGACATTATAATATCTAACTACATTGTTACCAACAAACGAATATGTTCAAGGGTAAAGGTTATTCTGGGGAACTAATCACGTGTTAAGCCATTAAATGTGTCCAGAGGTGTAGACACTGGTGGGATGCTTTTTCACAGGACGGTTTAAACCAGAGCGCATCATGAGTTTTGGACGTCTCTAAGAATGAAATGCTGACAGTCAAGCGTACCACCAGCTTTCCTCTGTAGGTACAGCGTCTGCCTCGACACTCTGCTGGAAAAACTCTCGCATCTCGGCAAATGCTTCCTTTACTGACTGTAGGGTTATGGACAGCCGCCTCCACGAACGTCAAGCTGACCCTGTCGTTCTTAAACATAAACTCCAGGGGAGGAATGGCCTGTGATGAAAGAAAACATTCAGAAACAGCTTCATATCGACGATTTGTGTGGAAAAGGATGTTCAGCTGGATATATTACAGTAGAACAACATGACACGCATGGCATGGTGACTAGTTGTCTTTAGCTCAGGCAAATAAGGAGCAAACGAATTTTCAAACAATGTTCTTTTTAGATTTGGAACTTCAGGATATAGGATATGTGCTATTGGATGACATCTAGTTACTCTATAGCAACTGATCAGTTGTTGAGTTGCTGCCCCACGTGTGTTGCTGTTCCCTCTGCACTACTTACCTGCACAACGCGAGCCAGTCCCTCAGTAATTGCCTGATCAAACGATTCAATATGAGCTTTGACAAGGTCTTGGACTGCTTCATGTTGCTTCTCCTTGGGCACGCCAAACCCAGGCTCTGTGAGATGTTTGAGGCTTGGAGCAGTCGGTAGCTTGCTCCACTTCTCAGAAAAATCCATTTTTGCCTCTGCTCACATGTGTTGTGAAGGCGGAACGGATGTGACCTCAAATTGGCACAGGAAGTACATCCAGTACAAGCCTGATAATAACTTATTCTAACAGGTTTCATTCAGGCCATATACGCAGCGTGTGGTGTAATTATGCAGTTAGCTTGCTATGATCGCAGAGGTATTGTAAAGATATATTCTACAGTCTCTGTCCCCAGCTTGCCTTCTTTTGTACTTTTGCGACAATGACAAAATGCCTGATTACCGCCATCTAGGGGTCACTTAACATGTAGGCTAGTTTTGCGAGCGTCCCTCCTACAGATCCATACTGTTTCTTTCTTGACTTTCTGACACCTGGTCTCTCTGTAAACTTTTTTATTTGTAGTTCCTCTCCCCAAACACGTTTTAGTGGCAGTCAGGTATAGGTGCCACACAGTTGCTATACGGTGTGTCTTAATATCTGACTGTGCCTCAAGTAATATTAAATGACTTAAAAAGAGTATTTACTTGCAATTTCATCCTTAGTTTGTTATGTTGCTCCTCCTGAGTACGTCGTTCATTTTTCACGTCAGTATCATATCCTTTAAATTCTCTGAATTTTCATATCAGTTACGCAGTTGAATAATTTGAATAAATTATTAGCATTTATCTCTTTTAAACTGTAACATAATTTTACATTCAGAGAAGACAACTTCAGAGGTTGATGTAAAACTCTGTGCAAAAGTAGGAGTTTTCATTCTGAACAGTCAACGCTTTCAAATTTGGCCTGGGTAATGATGACAATGAATAACCCTTCTGATTTCCAAACAAACTCTACACGACATAAAACGTGATCTCTGTACTACATCCTGCGCGCACAAGCGCAGTGATCGCACTAGCAGACTTTGTCCAGTGACTGAACAGTGTACTTGTGTCCGGATATATTTATCGACCGCTTTTTCTTTCGTCAAAAAGGAGCAACCTAAACATCATAACGTAATGAGAAAAAGAGTCGGTGAAAGTGGTGTAGGATCTGCAAAAAGTGATAGCCATGTTTCAGAGAAAGAGGAAAGGGGGACAAGTCCTGGAAGTGTGACAACGAGGTTAGTAATATCTCTCCATAATGATAAAAGAAGTCTGCAAAGTCGTGATGTTTTGCACACCACGGCATCAACTTACTAAATGCACTAACAAACACTCGAGCAGTAGTAACAGTCTGAATATGTACGATCTGGGTTCCTTAACTGACGCTTCCGTGTTAAGGCTTAGGAGTGAGGACGTTGC
Source organism: Chanos chanos (assembly GCF_902362185.1). Classification (NCBI taxonomy): domain Eukaryota; kingdom Metazoa; phylum Chordata; class Actinopteri; order Gonorynchiformes; family Chanidae; genus Chanos; species Chanos chanos. The sequence continues at coordinate 40,546,063 of NC_044498.1, read as the reverse complement.
CTTAAGTTTTGTCAAATCCACAGCCAAAAATGTTGCAACGTTCTCAACAAAGTGATCATTAACAGTGTATTTTCTGTAAACTAGGCTACCATCTTATTAACATGTATCGGAGCCATTAATCGATCATGTTTTTCTTCCTAGGTCTGGATGGTGGGCGTGGATGAAACGAGGACTTATTGGTTTCTTCGTCATTTATGTGTCCGCTGCTTTTGCACCGCGACTCTTTCCAGGTGTCGTGAAATTCCTGGTATATGCGCACACTGGTGTGTGATTTAGCAGTGTATTATCAGAACGTTGAAAATCACAGCAAGGTTCACAATAGAATATTAATTACTTGTCTGGCTCAGCAGTCCGTGGTTCATTCGAAATGTACAATTCTTTCAGTTAGAGTCCCGTTCTTCACAGACCTGAGTCGCCCAGCTGACCTGTCTTTGAACCACACTCTAAATATGTACCTGACACCCGAGGATGGAATCACTGTTGCCGTGTGGTTAGTCGTCTTAACATTTTCTCGCGGAACTCATACACAAGGTTCCACACATGGAAACACATGACCAATAAAAACATGCTGTAAGCCTTATATTTACAAACACGAATGAAGCTTTATATTGCTTTATTTAATTTGATGTGCGTAAGGAAATTCCTCAACCTTATTAAAACGGAGTTATTGTTTACCAGTCAACTTAACACATTATCACACTATAATAATATGATTTGTTTGGTTACCCTAGTCTGTTTGTTTATTTGTGGTTGTTTTCACACTCGAGGCACACAGTCCCTGACAGTCTGTGGGAAGAGGCACAGGGGAAGGGTCCTGACTGGTACAAGGAGTCTTTGGCTAATGGAGCCCCCATTTTCATTTATCTCCATGGCAATGGTGGAACCAGGTGAGAGAAGTTTTCTCAGAATGTACAGCTTTCTCACTCTATTCTATTCTATTCTATTCTATTCTATTGTGGGTTATATTGTCATATGTGACGTATTTATACTGCACACACATTTATAGTTAATTAGACATTTCAGACATTTAAAAGAGGAAATAATGTACAGACATTAACAAAAACCACAACAAAAAGCTGTAGTTTTGGAAAGGGTAGATGGGTGTTGCTCAAAGTGCAGTGAGTAAGACAAAGGTCAGATGGCTCTTTGCCAGTGGTTGCTTTCATAGTCTGGATTTTTGAGATTTTGAGAGCTGCACGATGCTTGAGTAAAATGGTAATAAAGGACACATTCTTTTTGTAATCAGCTAAGGACTCAAAATGATGTTCTGTCTGTAAATACACATGTCCATATTACTTTATAGCAATGGAGACACTAGTGTCCATCTAATGGAAAGGCGCATGCTGTTGTGATCACCTGACTTGAAGTTTCTGTTTTTGTTTTCCTCACATATAGAGAGGTTTATTCAGCATTTAGAAGAGTAGTGTTTGATACCTTCATTAATGTAGTCTCTTAGACTTTGTTTTGTTTTTTTTTAACAGGGGAGCTTCTCATCGAGTTGGCCTTGTGAAGGTGAGTGAAATACTTATTGCGATTAAACATTAAGATTACTGACCAAAAAGTATCCACATATATTGAGAAAAGGCCATTTTGATCCACAGGTGCTAAGTGCTACTGGATATCATGTTCTGTCTTTGGACTACAGAGGTTGGTAATCACCTAGTGTTTGAATAGGTATATCAGGTTACCTTTTAAGTGATCTCCATGGTTTGTCTTTTTTGTCTGAAGCATGCGCTTCTGCTGATCTGTCCCTGAAAACCAAATGCTACAAAGCCAGTTACTTTCTCCAGGCCTCTTTCTTAATTTTATAAAGAGGGAAATTAAAAGACGGGTACAGTATGTCCTCTTGGGAAGGCATGATAAGAAACTATTGCTTTATAGTAGGTCAATGAAATACCGGGAGACCATGCTTAATTCTGTTTGTTTGTGTGTGCCACTGTGCACATGTGTGCATGGTCATATATGTGTGTGGGTTTATGTATGTACAGTCTAACTAACATTTCCAACACTTAACCAGGATTTGCAGAATCGACAGGCGAGCCCACGGAGCCAGGGCTGACCACTGATGCTCTTTATTTGTACCAGTGGGTAAAAGCCCACAGTGGAAATAGCCTGGTGTGTATATGGGGTCATTCATTAGGCACAGGGTGAGTCAATCACATCCCGTGGACCTCTCTGGCCCTAACCAAAACTGTTCCCTAGATAGTTCTATTGGTGCTGGCCAGTCATTCAGAAAATAACATGAACATTTTATCATTGAGATTTTGAGATTAACTTAGCAGACTGTTTTCAGTTAATATGTAAACTATTGTAAGAGAAGGTACATCTTATTCCCCTTTTGGCATCATAACATGAGACATTTAAGGTCATGCATTGTAGGATTCTCCTTTCAGTTGTTAGTTTACAAAGTCATTATTCATTATTTTAGTCACTGGCCCTACCACCAAGCACTTCACTCAGAAATACCTGTTGCATTTAAAATATTATTTTTGAATGAAGGGCCTCTTTACAAACATTGTGAGGATGTCATGTGTTGAAGTGTAATTAAACAGTAATTAGCGTGTAGAACTAGCAATTGTAAAAAGTATTTAAATCACATCTGTCTCTTTACAGAGTGGCTACCAACATGGCTTTGAAGTTACAGGAGCAAGGTAAAAACCCGACACCACTCTCTTCTGTCTCCCTCTGCTGGTGAAGTGAACAACATAATACAGTTCATTCCAGGGCAATGTCATATAATGGTACAGTAATGCATGACCATGAAAAAAAAACTCTCTCCATACCTTTTACCTATAATGCACTTGTCACTGAAACATACTCAGCAAATTTGTGGGTTAAGTTCCTGGAATTGTAGTTTTCAGTGTATATTCCATTAACACCCCTACTGTTACAGTTACTTACAAGAGGGCACTGGTTTAGAATACTATGTTGTGGTTACTTAAGTAAGAGTGAGCGATACAAATACAAATGTCTATAAACCATATAAATCAATGAGTGTTCATATACAGTAATGAGTGTAATATAATCTAAAATTACATTAATAAAATTAACAGAACATTGAGAAACTTGCTGTGCAAAGCAGAGCAGTGGGTAATATTGGTTAATGCTGTGTGTTGATGAATTGTCCTCTCTTAAATCTTTTCTACTTATAAGGAACTTCTGTTGACGGTGTGATAATAGAGTCTCCATTTACTAATGCACGACATGCAGGGAAAAACCACCCATTTGCCTGGGTAAGCAAGACAACAGTTCACCACTTAGCAGAGGGATCTGCAAGGGACACTGTATAAAACTTAAAACAATAAACTGGAGGGAATAGGAAGTATTGAAATGTGCTCAAAGTTAATCTTATTTCAGAGTTCAAACTTTACGAATTCATGTGCTTTTTTAATGAATTTTGTTTATGAAAGTAGCCAAGTTTCTGACATTTCCATGTTTATATTTCCCAGTTTTACTTTAGGTTCCCTTGGTTTGACTACTTTTTCCTGGATCCATTGAAGGATAACCACGTGTTCTTTACAAATGATGATAAGTAAGTGCACTGCAGGATGGACATGATCTGAGACCAATATCAGTGTAAACTGTAAAGAAAGGGAGATATCATAGAGACATGGAGGACTGAAAATTTATATTCTTCCTGCAGTTTTACTGAGACATTATTAGTAATGTGCTTCATGTTTTTCACAGTTTGAGGAAGCTGAAGATACCTCTTCTGATCCTTCATGCTGAAGATGACCTTATAGTACCCTTCCACATGGGACAGGAGGTATGAAATTAGAATTTAATACACATAAAATTAAAGCAAAGGTTTGCTTATGTAAATGGCCTTTCGAGTCATATTAGCCTAATAATCTGGACATAGGAAAAAAATAACCTTCAGTGTCTCCCCATTCAGCTATACGACATAGCTCGAAGTGCCCAAAATTCAGAGGAAAGAGTGAAGATGGTGAGGTTTAACAAAGAACTGGGGTATGTCCACAACGGGAGCTACAAAGACCCTCGTATGCCAGCTATCATAAGGTAACATAACGAACCACATTTCATTGCATAATGTTAAAAGCTTTTTTTTTTAAACTCATCTATTTACTTGTTGGTCTCAAAGAATACACAGCACACCAGGGGGATATTCCAGAAAGCGGGTTTAGTGAAAACTCTGAGTTAGTTAACTCAGAGCAAGTAGTAAACCTCCTAATAGAAAAGCCCCTCGGCTTTGTTTTGCTAGTAGAATGAATCCATAGGGCTCTTCTGCCAGGAGGTTTACTACTTTGCGTTAACTTACTCTGAGTTTTCACTAATCCCCCTTTCTTGAATACCCCCCAGTACCATAATGTGATTCATCAAAATTATGTTCTGGCATTTCAGGGAATTTGTGGAGTCTTTGTCATCATGAGCCAGAGGAAGAGATTTGAAAACAAAATCCAAATGTTCACTTAACTCCCAGAATGCCTGTATACTGACTACATTGTAATTAAGTGAATCTGTGACTGTTTCTTTACTGTGAACATAAAGGAAATTTACAAAGTGAAAGCTGTTGTTGTTTTTGTCGTTGTTGTTGTTGATGATGACGACGACGACGACGACGACGACGATGATGATAATTAGTGGGATGACAAGGAGGAGGAAAGAAGTTCATGCAGTTTACAGATAGACTAAATAAATGTGTAAAATATATGGACCACCCCTTTCAGTTGTCATCTTGATAATTTTTTAGATGTAGTTTGAGGGTACTTTTATTTGACCATGTTTTAGAGATCTCGGCTGACAAGAGTACTAAAGTTTTCACAATACCTCTTGTGTTATAAAGGTAAGGTCTTCCGCTCCTTAACTTTGCAGTCAGATGACGTGGCTGAAGGTGGTAGAGAACTTGGGGAGAGCGTTCGATTAATCAACATATATTTCACCGCTTTTGGCATCGATTGGATGAAAAGGCACATGTGACCTTTTTTTACCAATGGAAGCTGCGTGCGATAAGTGCTTCGTGAAACAATTTACGACATATGCGCAGGAGAGCATCCGAAGACATCCAGTGTCATACAACCAGGAAGAAGGAAGGTGGGATAGCTCCTAAAAAAGCTAAGATCCCGTAATCTGTCAGAAAACGTTCCTTGAAAATGACGGGATCTTCCAGGTGGAAGATAGCAGCTGTGATCTGGTTGAGCTTATTGTTGCCAGCCCGGGCAGATGAACATGAGCACACGGTGAGAAAACGCAGTCAGGGTAAAGAGTATGTTCATTTCTTTGCTAATGCTAACGGACGGTTGATGACTCTTCTCTAAAATCTGAGGATTGGCGTTTTAATTCAGTGTCCAGCCGTATATCGCTATGGAGAATGTCATATTATGTGAACGCAGTTACACGGCATGCATATCTCAAGTTAACGCAGGTACCTGCCAAAGCTAGCACGCTAATTCTATGCAAAGCTAGCATGGCTGGCTACGTGGTCCAGAGACCGAAAACTAGCCCGTCAGTTAGCATCAACATTAAGTTAGGTTACCTCCTTCAATAAAATGTGTTCAGTTCTCTTTGATATTTTCCCACGGGTTCAGATAGATATTTTATGTGTTGTTGTTCGTCTTCGTTTGCACGAAGACCGCTGATGTGCTGGGGTTTTTTTTCCAGCAGATTTTGTGATAAGCTTGTGCATATCCTCCGGTAATCATACAATATGTCCGTCTGTGCACAACACATACATCCGGTTCTTCGGGCCTGACAAATAGGACATTGTGATAGTCAAGACAGATTGGAGAAATCCTTCTCCTGGCGAAAGGTAGTAGTTCGTGCCTGTCTTTTGTTGCACTTGTACTTAAATATTCTTAAACAGATGTACCTTTTTCGTTTTTGGTCAAAATGAAATGTGACAGCTCCGCTTGGTTTACTAGTATGATGTGAAGCGTTGGCAGGGACACATCGCAATTGGAGTTTGCTGTCACCTGTGCATACTCCAGGACTGAGGTCGTATGCTCGATATATAATGTTTTGAATTTTGGACAAGGTCATTGTGATGCCGGTTTTGTTAGACATGCTACAACATGCTTTGTAGCATTGTGCCATTTCATATTTGTAGGTTATGATATCACCCAAAGATTCTTCATGTAAATACATCATTTCACAAGTATGTGTTAGCTTCATGCTACCATATTGTGTCAGTAACATTGCAAGAACACTTTCACGGATGGCTTTGGCACAGTAATAATAATGCGTTGTGGTTTCTGGAGTTGTAGTGCATTCCTTGTAATCTCCACTGATATGTCAGTCACTATTTTTCCTTTGCTGCCATACAGTGGGATTACCCTATGTTCAGTTTGAAATGAGCTTTCTCCTGAGGGAGGTTATCAATCATTTTGCATTAATTTTACTTGCCGAGTTCCCTACAGATACTCATGTGTTTGTAGTTCTCTGTCTGTACTTTTAAAGATGCTAAATCTTAAGTGTTCGATCATACCTCATATTGCCTTAGCAATTCAGCTCAGATCCTGTGATCTATTACAGATGAGTTACTTAATGAACGGACATTTATCCAGCTTTTTAGGTGGGATTTCTCATTGAAATGGTCAGCGACAGCTCATTAGGCCTACTTAGGCCGTGAAGGGGTGGGGAAACACACATGTTGTAGAGTGCAGGCCATATTTTACACTTTGAGTATTTTCTGTATAATTCTTTGGTTTTACCTCAGAGACTGCTGTCAAAGAGTCCTCATGATCTTTAAGGGACTCTTTCATCTCTCGTCATTTCCACGCCTTCTGCTTCTGACGTATCTAGAGAGAAAAAGAGAGAAATGAATCCCCTCCTCCAATACACACAAATGTGTGCACACACGGTATACGCCCACCCCTTCAACTGTCTAGTTTGTAGTTTTGAGAACAATTGAAATTAAATTAACTTTTTCTTGTATGGCCCCTCTGAAATGTTATTAATCACACAAGACATCTCTAACTGTCTGTGGCTTATTGCCTCATTTTGGTTTCTTGACGCACCACTGAGCCTTCATGAGAATCTCCAACAGAGAATATTCCGGATGGGTATCTCAGATTAGGCCTGTACTGTTCTCTGTCTCTTTTGACTAGATAGCGTATGTTATTGTTGTTGTTTATATAGAACTTGGCTGGCTTGTCAGTTTGTGGACCAGATTTGTATTAAAGTGAAAGAAAACATGCAAAGAGCAACCGATGGGGGTTGTTTACATGTCAGTCAGTTCTGGCAAAGACTCGTGGATGTTTGGTCCTCTAATATTTTGAAATTGCATTCCAACCAAATTTTTGCAGATTGATGGTGAAGGATCTGTTAGTGCCCAGTGGAATCACACATCCTAGACTATAACCCAAAGAGGGAGTCTTTTTATATCCATCCCTTCTGTTAGTTTTAGAAGACTTCATGCCATTCTTCTCCTTTTGCTCTTCTGATGAATATTTTATGGTTGTCGGCACGCTCAAATGAAACAGTTATGTTGTTTACTCTTTCAACTTTTGTTTATCTTTATCAGGGATTAACTGGTTTTGAACTATAAGTCAACATAAAACAGTCCCTAAATTGGCTGGGGGAAAGTTGCAATACTCCTTGAAGTTATGAGAATTTATTTACTTTAGATCGTGTTCAGAAATGCCTGGTAACCAGCTGGAATGTAAAACTAGCATTTGTATCAATGGTGATTTGCTTTGTGCAGAACTAATAGCAAAATAGTAACTCCATGCCTGAGTGAGTCTCACAGGTTTAACTGGATTAGCAAGACTGAGAAATACTCCATTTGAACACATAGCCCACAGAAATTTAATTGTTGTATGTACTGAGTTCAAGACCTGATTGGGAGCAGTTTCCGTAAACTCGTTCCAGCTGCTGTGAATAGCACCCATGCTTAGTCAAGTGGACTATATCTTGCCTAATTGATCCTATTGTTCTTTTGTTTTTAATAAAGGGTTTGAAGGACTGAGAGATATAACAATCCTTATTTCATTATCTTGGGAAATAATTGTCCAAAAGGAATTGTCCCGGTCTTTTATTTGGACAGAATTATCCTAGTCTTTAATCATATAACACAATTTTTTTTTTACATCTGACAGCAGATGGACTGAGGTTATCTAGCTCCCCTAGAAATCCCATCAAGAGATAAACCCCTCCTCCCCTCCAGGTGCTTGTGTGTTTGTATGTGGATCCGTAGGGTAAGTGTTCTCTATGAATTTGCAGTACACAGATAAAGAGGAGGTGGTTTTATGGATGAATACGGTGGGACCGTATCACAACAGACAGGAGACCTATAAGTACTTCTCTCTGCCGTTCTGCGCGGGCTCCAAAAAGACCATCAGCCACTACCACGAGACCCTGGGGGAGGCACTGCAGGGAGTGGAGCTCGAGTTCAGCGGCCTAGACATCAAATTTAAAGGTATCTGCTTCTAATGAATCTTTACTTGCATACCTGACTTATTCCTCTACTCTCCCCTTGCTCATCCCTTATTATTCCTTTTCTGCTCTTTTACTTGTCCTGTTCTCCTCATGTACTCCTCCTTTACCCTCTTTTCTCTTCTTCTCCTGCCGAAATCCATCATGAAAACGGTTTTCTGTCATGAATGCCATAGTTATGTGTGATGAAGTGTGTGGGCCGATGGACACTGTAATGTTGGGTATGATTGAATTACAACCTGTATCCCCCTAAAAGGTGATGGGGGTGGTGATATACCGTGATCTGTTTCTGGTCAAGGTGTGAAATATGAGTGAGTGTAATAAATGTGACCAGGTATAATGACTGTTGGCCAGGCTTAGGCTTTTGGGGTAAACATTAACCTTTTTATGGTATAATGACCCTGTGAACACTCAAAGACCCAATCAGGCTTGATGCACCTGTCTTTTTTTTTTTTAAATTTGGGTCCTGTTTCTCTGTCCTTAGAGGAAGTGATGCAGACGACATACTGTGAAATCGAGCTGGACAAAGCCAAGCGGGATGCCTTTGTTTACGCCATCAAGAATCATTATTGGTACCAGATGTACATTGATGACCTTCCCATCTGGGGTGAGTTGTGCTAGTGATAAAAAATCTCTACCCTGTCAAAGTCTTTACGGCCATTCTCCGCTAAGAACAGGGGTTCATCACCTTTCACTAAGCAGCTGTAGTGTGAACCAAAGTACGTATATGTTTGTGTTTGTTCTATTTATCAGTGTTTTGCTGTTTTGTTTTCCGTTTTTGTTTATGTGGTCTATTCACTAGCTGAGTGGATTAGTGTATGATGTTTTGACACAATCATTAATGTAAGGCTATTTTGGATTATGCTGTTCGCAGTCTGGTTTTGATGCCCTGTGTGAATCTTTCTGAAGAGAGCATGAGGAAAATCTCTCTCTCTCTCTCTCTTTCTCTGTCTTTATCTCTATCTGCTCTCTCTGCTCCCTCCCTCTCTCTCTGCTGTGTGTGTCTTTTTCTCCTCCCTTCCTGGTGTACGTGGTAAAGATTAAGTAAATACAGTGTCTGGCCCCTGCCACGTTGCTGTAGTAGTAATAATGTATTGCTTTCTACTGATGATGAGTGCTGCCACTGGCTTAGGCTGCAGGTCCACTGAGAGTGAGTGGGTGGATATGTTCATTTACTGCATAAGTGTTTGCAGAAACACTCCCTTCATAGTCTGGTGTTTAACACAGAAACCACTTCTTTATTCTTAGCATACCTGAATCACAGGCCCTGCACTCTAACTGTTAAGGCCTTTGCGTGCAATCTGTGTTTTCTCATTTATAAATGATGTAACCTAGGACTAAGAAACAGACATTAATGAAATAGTGCGTCATTAATATGTGTGTGTGTGTGCGTGTGTGTGTGTGCGTGTGTGTGTGTGCGCGTGTGTGTGACAGGAATTGTTGGAGAGGCAGATGAGAATGGGGAAGATCATTATCTTTGGACCTACAAAAAGCTGGAGATTGGGTTCAATGGAAACAGGATAGTGGACGTTAATCTGACCAGTGAGGGCAAAGTCAAGCTTGTGCCAAACACAAGAATCGCCATGTCCTACTCTGTGAGTAGATCCTCAATGCCAGTGCTTTAGACAGACCTGTTGATGTAGATGAATTACAGCTGATCATGTATAGCGATTGGTATTTCACTCATAGCTACCTCGTAGTGTGTAGCCTGTGTAGGATTCTGTTGTCATCAGTGACACTGAGTGATCAAAGTGAAGTAAATTGCGTTGTTTTTGTCACAGGTAAAATGGAAGAAGTCGGATGTGAAGTTTGAAGACAGATTTGACAAATATCTTGACCCTTCCTTCTTTCAACACAGAGTACGTGAGAGATTACTAATATATTTTGCCACTGTATCTGAGAAGACAAAAGATTGTTCATCTCAGTAATGGAAAATGATGTAGAATGTCAAAAAGATAACCTACAGACGTGTGATGTGATATCTGGATGTGGAGAGATGTCTTGTCTCACTGTATTTGTTTTTGTTTTTTTGTTGTTGTTGTTGTCTTTTTGTAAACACAGATTCACTGGTTCTCCATATTTAACTCCTTCATGATGGTCATATTCCTGGTGGGTTTGGTCTCTATGATCCTGATGAGAACACTGAGGAAAGACTATGCCAGATACAGTAAAGAGGAAGAGATGGATGATATGGTGAGACCTTTTCTCCTCCCCCTTAGGGACTTCATCAAAGTCCATGGTTTTCATATTATAGCTCAGTAATATAGATAGCTTAGTGTAAGTGGACTCAATGAAGGAAATGTTGTCATATCAGAGCAGCAGCTGACGTCGTTGCACATACACACATGTTATGTACACACACACACACACACATTTTAATGTCCTTGGCATTTACAATGTTTGCAGGACCGTGACCTGGGAGATGAGTATGGTTGGAAGCAGGTCCATGGTGACGTGTTCAGACCCTCCAGCCATCCATTAATCTTCTCCTCCCTGATTGGCTCGGGCTGTCAGATCTTCTCCGTTTCTCTCATCGTCATCATCGTCGCCATGATCGAGGACCTCTACACTGAGTAAGTCTTCATCAGAGTCAATAAAAACTAGAGTTAGACTCTTACTTGTAACTGTAAGAATCCTTAAAATAGATAACCACATCAGACGTATGGAGAAACACACTGAACGTCTCAGATCTGTTTCAGATCTGTTTCTCTATTGAGCAGAGAAGAGAAACGAAACAAAACAGATGTATAAGGCTGCTAAAAATCAGTACACCTGATTAATCATTAACTTGGCCTGTTAACTGTTTTTGAACAAACCTGATTTTGAGAGCATTTGAGGATTACTCAAAGATAAGCCTTCATGATATCATGTTAGGTTCTTGATTAAACCATATGAGGCTAGCGCTTTATTACAGCATGTGGGGCCAATTCCCCACAGATCATAGCAATGACTTCATCTTATATAAGGCTAACTCTTTCAAAAGGCCTAGGCTGTATTGGATGTATTCAGTAAGTTATATAAGGTTCTTCACAGTGTAGTATGAGGATAACTTTAAGAAGTCACACAAGGCGAACCAATTCATGTAAGGCTAACTCTGTAGAGGATGGTCCAGTGAGAGCAGAATCTCAGTGAGCATGCTTTTAAAGGCTGCCTGTCTTTGTCTCTGCAGGAGAGGGTCCATGCTGAGCACGGCCATATTCGTCTACGCCGCCACCTCCCCAGTGAATGGCTACTTCGGGGGCAGTTTGTACGCAAAACAAGGCGGTGAGTGAATCAATAAGTATTCATTTAATGCTTTGATAACCACACGGGGTCTTCTGAACAGGTGATGCTAAGAGTCGTGTTTGACTTCGCTGTGCACAGCATCTTGACTTAGCTTAAGCATTATCTGTCTGGCTTGTGCTGACTTAACTGCAGACCGTACTGACATAAGAGACGGTAATTTGCCCTGACACCTTTTAACCAGAGAAATTGACTGTCGACCTGGAGCAGAATTCCAAGAGAAGCAGCGACCATATACTGGCACACAGACAAGCCTGTTAAACACACTGAAGCATTGAAGCGTTAAGATTTGTCTGAATCCTGTGTGCGTGTGTGTGTGCGTGCGTGCTTGCGTGTGTGTGTGTGTGTGTTATCTCAGGGAGAAGATGGATAAAACAGATGTTTATAGGAGCATTTTTGATCCCTGCCATGGTGTGTGGCACAGCTTTCTTCATCAACTTCATCGCGATCTACTACCACGCCTCCAGGGCTATCCCTTTCGGCACCATGGTGAGCACATTGACGTCTGTATCAGTCATCGTAATGGGAGCACCCTTTGGATTGTCAGATTTACAAGCACTCAGTGCCCCTAGAGCTCATTCATTAGCTTTTGGAGGGGAGCCTTAACTCGGCTCTCTCCAGCACCCAGACAGGATTTTTCCATCGTGTTAAGATATTAAACCTGCAACCTTCCAATTCTCCTTACCCGCCATTTTCCTTACCTCTGTGCCAGTGCTGCCTCTCAGCGAGAATTCATTGAGATTCTTTGATATAGAGTCATTTTGGGGTGAGGGAGGAGTCATATTAAAGCTACAGCTACATGTTTCAGATCTGTTTCTTAGCCAGTACAAATTTGGCAGTAGGTAAGAATATCTGTCTAGCTAGCGAGCTAACTACATGTACACACAGCGCCGCTTTTCGGCACCGTATGTGTATTAGGATCACGTGTAGACATATTAACGCACGTTGCGTGTGTTCATTTCAGCGAACTTGATTTCATGGTTTCCTGATTTGTGTTTCCAGGTTGCTGTTTGCTGTATCTGTTTCTTTGTAATCCTACCTCTGAACCTGGTGGGGACGATTCTTGGCAGGAATCTCTCTGGTCAGCCCAACTTCCCCTGCAGAGTTAATGCTGTGCCCAGGCCCATCCCGGAGAAGAAATGGTAACCCTCACTCCCAGCTGACACATCCTGTTTACGTTACGTATTGTAATGCACATATTCCAGTCATTTACAGCTAAAGCTCAGAGATTACAGAACCAGTCAGCTGAAATAGCCACGTTTGTGTCGCTCGCAGTTGCAAAGTGAGCGTCAGTATTGCTGTAGGGATTTCTGTGCTGTGGAAAAAAAAAAAAAAAAGAATTAAGCCAGCAATATATTTCTCAATTCAAATTAGTATTAATCGCATTCTGTGTCTGTCGCTGTTAATAAAAACTGTAATTTCTTTTATCAAGCCAATTTGAGGATATCCGCTTTGATTTGAGGTTTTTTCCTGTGTTTGGCAGGTTCATGGAGCCGGCTGTCATTGTGTGTCTTGGAGGGATCCTGCCGTTTGGCTCAATATTCATTGAAATGTAAGGACGCACTGATTCTCCCTTTACTCCACCTGCACTATTTTAGTTTGGTCATTACATCAGCATCACCTGACCACTCAAGTATCCATGAATTTCGCTATTTTCATTCTGTTTTTAAACAACATGCGTGTGACACGGACGAACGGCTGTTGGCTGAAACGTACAGTATTCATAAACAGACTATTGTCCAGTTTGCTATGGAAATGCCCACCCCCCCCCCCCCCCCCTTCTTGCTGCACCTGTGTCAGCAGAGCTTCATCACTGCGTGTCCGCAGAGTTTCTGTGTGTTAGAGGTCCAAGCGTAGAGTCGGCCAAAGTGCATCACACCATGAGACGACATACGGCAGCGTGCCCTGTTGAAGGTGTCAGGGATCCTAGTCAACTCCTCCTCAGGACCTTATTCATTTTCCAATACTGTCAGTTCGCACAAGCCAACGGCCTTCTAATTTTCTCTTCCTGTGCTTTTAACTCTAAACCAAGATCTGTTTGACCACAGTAACGTGAAGAAACATCGATCTTAATACACATTGCCCCCTCCCTTTTCAGGTACTTTATTTTCACGTCGTTCTGGGCCTATAAGATTTATTACGTGTACGGCTTCATGATGCTGGTGCTGGTTATCCTGTGTATTGTCACTGTGTGTGTGACAATTGTCTGCACTTATTTCCTGCTCAACGCTGAAGACTACAGATGGTGAGACTTTCTCTCTCGGATGAATTTTTCTTTTTATCTTATTCTTGCATTGTAGCTGTACTTTGTTGTTTGTTAATATTTATTTATTTATTTATCTATCGCTTCTCCATTTGTCTCTGAGCCTTTTTCATTGTCTGAGTACATCTTTTAGCACAAGATGGTGTGATCAGTAATGGCTTACCGCCCAGCAGACAAACTGTGATACAGATAAGCATCAAAGTGATTGTATCTTCTGAAGAATTTAGAATTGTATTTCATGTCTTTATACAGGCAGTGGACAAGCTTTCTTTCTGCAGCATCCACAGCAGTTTATGTTTACATGTATTCCTTTTACTATTATTTCTTCAAAACAAAGTGAGTACCTGATATCGCATCTTTGTTCTATTTAGAAATTGGACGCGTCGCTAAACAAATAAGCACATATCTTTGAAATATCTTTTTGTTTGTACCAAATTTTATCCTGTTGACATTGCATTTTACTTAGTTGTTTGTACTTTCCTATAAGAAATTTGCTGTCATGTGACCTGATGTTTTTTTTTTTGTCTGTAGGATGTATGGTTTGTTTCAGACATCGTTTTACTTTGGTTACATGGCTGTGTTCAGCACTGCCCTCGGGATCATGTGTGGTGAGTTTGGTCTGCTTCTCTGACCCAGATTTTTGGGTTCAGAAACATTTACCAAATTTGGTTCAGAGATATCCAGCAATTCCCACAATGGGATTAACTCAAGAAGGCTGTTTTTGGATCAGTGTTTAAAGTTCTAGTCTCCTTTGTTCATGCATTAAATGTAAACTAACCTACACCTCACAAAGCTATGTGGATCATGAACAGGCTTTCCTCTGTAGCAGCACAGTTCTGTGGACTTTCATTAGGAACACTAAACAGCAGGAACCCACTCGCTCACTAAATCAGTTAAATTGATGCAATTTTTTTGGTCGTGTCTTTTGAAAAATAAATTTACGGTTGTCTGTCTTTGTCTAATGAGGTTGGTTTTATTCTTTTGTACTTGTTGTATATATTAGGAGCTGTTGGCTACATTGGAACAAGTGCCTTTGTTAGGAAGATCTACACAAACGTGAAGATTGACTAGTCAACCGACCAACAGAGACGCTGAGACGCGGGCTCTGCCTCCACGCTCCCCTAGCACTGGCAGGCACAAGTCTTCATTTCCTTTTTTGCAAGAAGAGATTGCGGTATCTTACCTTGTACAAAATTGAATTTTTTTCATATTTCAAAAACAAATTCAAGTCCCTAAATGATGTGTACACATGGCAAAATAGGAGATAAATAAATATAAACTTTATTATTTTTTTTTAAACGACTACTTTCCAATGGTGTTTTTGTTTTTGTGTTCTGGAACAAATGTTTGGGGTTGAAAATGTTAATGTAAGCAACAAAAAGAAAAAAAAAAAAAAATTGTGAACCACAACAGCATCAACCCAGTCCTACTCTCACTACCAACAGTGACTGTAAGTATAGTGTTCTGTTGACGGAATAGTCTAGATCTCTTCAGTGAAGAGGCAAAAGTGTGTCGGAGGCCTTTATTCTATTATATGAGAATATTGGAGAGTTGGGTTTGTGTTCTTGCTCTAACTTGGATCTGTTTTGTTTTACTGAGTCATAGGATGCCATCGTTAAAGTATTCTGGTTAAATAGCTACACCACTCCGATTACACCCAAGAGGATTCAATGATTTGCCGCTTCAAAACGTCCAGAAATATCTTTTTAAAAGCTCATATACTGGGCTGTTGTAGGACACTTGCTGGAGCTTTTCCCAAGATGAAGAATGATTTTTCTTTTTTTTTTTTTTTGCTATTTACAGTCTGTTTCAATGCATTAACCTAATGCCAATACTTGGGACAAACTTGTCTTAGTCTGGTTTCCTGTGCAGGTAAAGAGAAGTGGGAGCGCGTTGTCTGCGCGAGATTGAGTTCTCGTTGCAGAATGTTTTAATTGGACGTTTGACGTGGTCACGTTTTTCCCGTTCAGTCTTATCTTAAATGTCTGGGTTCGATGAAGTCTTCTCAAAGATAATATATGGGTAGGGGGAAACCATGTATATAACCTGAATAATGTAAGTGTAGATGTAGATCCCAAATATGTATTTTGGTTGTACAGATTTATTACAGGGTGTGCTTTGTTTTTTTTTTAAAAGACATTCAATCGGAAGATTATTTTTAGGAGCTTGGGTTGGAATGGGTGGCACTGTTACATCTTGCCTGAGATTGCATGAAGTTTTGACCTGACTGAAAGAACATCAAATTCCGTTTCTCTTTTCTTTTTTTCCTCTCTAACGTTTTCTTCCTCTAAAGTTTCTAATTGCTGGCGCACGAATGGCTCCTGTTCATTTTGGTCATGAGGATCTCGAGGCTGTCTCAAAAAAAACAAAACAAAACAAAGTGCTTCACGTACTTTGTGCTGCTCGTAGGGGAGGTTAGTCAACATGGGCTTTTTGTTCGTTTGTCTGTTTATATTTCCTTTGATTTAAAGCTTTATAAGGCTCTCCGTACGTTGGTCGGCCATCTCTTTCACGCTAACTTTGATAACTACGACCTGAACCAACGTTGTGAATGTCCGGCAAATTGAGGCGTATTTGCTCAGTTTCTGCAGACATACTGTACAAAGTCATTGTACACTTTGCTTGATGTTTTCATGACTATAGAAAGTGCTACGGAGTACTTCCACCATGTTGTCTTCTTTTTGTTGTTTTGTTGTGTAAATACACTATGTACCTGAAAATGTTTGAGAAGTGGCAATGCCTTTTTTTTTTCTAACCCTTTTCAATCTTCCCAAATTCGGAATTGATTTCTGGTACTTCACTTCACTTCACATAACATGTAATGTCTGAAAAAAGACATTTTAAATTTGCTCTTAACTTGCTGTAAAACACACAAAAAAGAAAATAAACAACATTTACGTACACTGGGGTTATGTAGGTATGGTTACTGCATTGAGGTACAGTTCTCTCGAAGATTTTTGGTTGAATTTCTCTTTTAAGTAAAGGAGACAAAACCCTGCTATCGGTAGAGGCAGATCTGACAGCAACACACAATCTATGTCTGCACTTCCCAGTGAAAGAAATAAAATAATGGTTTGATGGTAGTCTCACCTTGCCTTATTAGTGTCTTGAGCCTATGATGAAAATTTACCAGCAAATAATGTCAAGCCATGTGTTTTACTCCACTTTGTAGATGATATCGGATGTACTGTGGAGTGCATGTTTACACTTTGGATTCTAATCTGAAAAATCATACCTGAGAACAATAAGGGCTTCCAGCACTTGATTTTCTCAGACATATCCAAGTTTATAGTAATAATGCCTTAATGGGTATAACCAATACAAACGCTGCCTAAAAACTATGTATGTAGTAGCAAGATGCCACTATCGCATCACAAAGAACCAGTGTCGTTCTTCCATCAATACTACTCATTATTTTTTCCCCACAACATACTGAAATGATCAAGTAAACTGACTCATGACACTTCATTTTAACAATGGTCATTTACTAGCCAAACTTAGCAGTATGATCCATTAATCCACAGTAAGAATATTTTCAGCAAACATTTAAGTGCTATTTTATCACAGAGAAGATCTGTTCATTTATCTGTGTTTCTGTCAAAGAGCAACGGCAGGTTTTCATGTCTGTAAACTGAATGGACAGATGCATGTATCCAGATAGTGCTGTCTCCCAGAAAGCTCGGCTATGGTCTATGTTTCTGCTTCTGAATTTTCTACTTGATTTTTCAGGGTCATCTAGTTGACCTTCTCAAAGTACTCCTTTGAGCCCTCAGGAGTCGGCTTAATCTGGAAACAGAAAAAAAGGGTAGTTATGCTACATAACCAAAACAAGAAATAAACCATTCTCAGTTCATCTAAGGGTGTTCAGACAGTTTCTCTGTCTTATTTTCTGGAAATGAAGAGAAGCACTCACAATATATGATAGTCATTTACTTTAAAAAAGCTGTCTGAACTCTTAATGATTCAGCATAAAGATGTCAGGCCTACCTATACATGGTGGACAAAAACCCTGCCAATTTATGACTGATCTTCTGATCACACGTCTCAAAACGGCCTATGTATTTCCCTGGGTTTTTTATATTTTCTTATATTTTTTCCAAAGTGCTTAAGTAAAAGTATCAAAGTTAGGCTCTACTCATGAACTTATGAACATAATGCACCGTGTTAATGGTAAAAGGGACAATACATATAAAAAAAGGGGGGGATTCACGTTCTCTTTATTCCTAAAGAACGGTTTCTGACGAAGAATAAACGTACTGTGGGGGACTCTGGGGTCCAGCTGGCAGGGCACACCTCCCCATGAGTCTCCACAAACTGGAAAGCTTTGACCAGCCGCAGGGTCTCCTCCACACAGCGACCCACAGGCAGGTCGTTCACACTCATGTGTTTGACCACACCATTAGGATCAATAATGAACAGGCCCCTGTGGAGGAGGAAAGGAATAAACCAAAACTGTGTAAAAAGTTCACTGAGAAGAACAAGAAGAAGCTCAGGCACTAAATAACTATGACGCTTAGACTGAGTCTGTCACTGGACAACCTGTCAAATCTACATCCACAAAACCCTAAAAGCCAGCGTTAGCGAGAACTACTCCAAATGTAGACAAAAGATGAAATAAAGTCTTTGGTAATGTTTTCAATTCTGAGAGAAACAAGTACATGTATTTTTTAAACCCCGCAAATACCTCAGTGCTATGCCTGGCCCCTCGAGAAGCACACCGTAGTCTCTGGATATCTGCTTGTTGAGGTCTGATAGCAAAGGGATATGGATTTGACCAAGCCCTCCACTCTAAGAGAACAATAGAGAAGGGGTAAAGTTCAGTAACGGGTGTGCAGCTCGTATGACAGAGGAGTAATAAAACGCCTTTTGTTACTGTCTGCTTTGATGTGGTCTTAAAAAAATACAACCACGATGCTCTAAAACATGAACTATTAGACTCATACTTTTTTTTTTTTTTTTTTTAACTGGAATACAAAAAAAGACATTTGAAATAATCCTTCGCTACCCTGTAACTTTAATTTCATTACAGTCCGTCCCAGTTCCGGTTGGCTATACCTTTCTGGGAGTGTTGGTCCATGCCAGGTGGGTAAAGTGAGAATCTACAGATACGCCCACCACTTCACAGTTGACATCATGGAACTCGCTGGCCTTGTCACTGAAGGAGATGATCTCTGTCGGACACACAAATGTGCTGCACAGGAAAACAAACAGAAAAAAAAAAGTCAAATGATGCAACACACAGACCAAAGACAAAGTTCAACACATATGTGTCACATAGACCTGTTCAGTAAAAGAAAACAACTGCTTTAGTATGGATCACACAAAGGCACTGAAAGTTTAACTCAGATTGTGTTCTTTATTCCTGGAGTCTTGGTGTAGTTCTATATCAGAGCCACTATCCACATTAATGAGATCATCATAGTCAGGTTCTACTGATGAACATTTGGACATATAACCTGAAAATGCTTACTAATCAATAAAAAAGATCATAACCTACAAATAGTGCAATAACATTGACATCTTACAAGTCAAGCGGGTAAAAGAAAAGGACCAGGTATTTGCCCTTATAGTCATCAAGGCTGATCTCTTTGAATTCTCCATTGTGAACAGCAGTGCCTTTGAAGTGAGGTGCATGTTGAGTGACAGCTGGGGCCCATCGAGCACTGCCTACAAACGCACAATAATTTAGTTACTTCAGGACAAAGACAGTTTCTTTTAGAATTGTACTGTTTCTTGTATTTAAAACTGATTACTTAAATGCCATCCCATTCAAATGTTTCAACTGAAATGCAATTTTATGACATACTTCAGAGATTAAAGGGGGAGACTTGGTAGTAAGACAGCAATTTTTGGCAGAGACACTTTACCTGAATCTCTAGGACATTACTTAGAACAGGGTTCCTAAACTGTAGTCCTGGAGGTCCAGAGTTCTGTTGGTTTTTGCTCTCACCACATAATTAGACTATGAGAAATGTGCTCTCACCACATAATTAGACTATGAGAAATGTGCACACTCTTCAGACAACCAGAGAACATTGCATTTTTCTGACATGAAAACTAACAGGATTCCAGACCTCCAGGACTGCAGTAGAGGTACCCACTAAGAACTGCACAAGTTGTAATGGAGGTGCGGTTTTAAAAAGTTCTACTGTGTAGCAGTTACCATTGTGTATGGTATGTAAATTACAGGACCATAACTTGAAGCAATGTTAAAAGATGAAAATATAGCTAATTGCCAGAGCTTCTGTAAAGTGTTCAAAGTGTCCTCTACAAGTATTCAATTTGTCAAAAAAAAAAAAAAAATGAAAGAGCTCAGTTCTCCTTATTCTGCATATCATTAAGCCGTATATCTCTACCAGAGCTATCTGCTGGTTTCTAGAGGTAGGCTTACACTTACTTGTAGAAAAGCAGGCTTTCTGTGCAGCTGGGCAGGGGAGAAGCCTGGCTACTTTAAGTGCAGACGCTCCATTCTGAGACGAGATCGCTTTCAGACTGTGGGCTGCAACCCTGCTTGCCTGTTATCAACATGATAAGAAAATGACCGCGAAATTTACTTTCGGGTTAACTTGGAATGCATAAATCATGGGAAAGTGAGTCACTGAACCATGAAAAAATGAATAAATTAAAAAGAAAGAAAGAAAACCACATACACAACTTCAGATATACCCACGTATGGAAATATAATATTACAAACTGTCCAGTTAATATTTAATCAAATGCTTTAACTAAATGTTGCTGGCAGCGTGAGGTACTACCGACTGCCAAGCAGTCTGTCCAGAAGGTGAACACGGTGGATATTAATGCATTGGCTCGAAGATTACCCAACAACAGACACGGAACAATATTGCATTGACAACTAAGTTAATTGAACATAAATGCCTTAATGTGCAAACATATGATCAAGTGCACAACGGAACAAACGACCAGAACGAAAATACAAACAGAAAAAAACACACTTACAGAAGTCCCCAGGACTCTCATCAAGGTGGACGCCATTTTGAAAATGCAAAAACTGCAAAGTGTCTTAGTACTTTTGGAATCAAGACCGCACACTATTTACGCATACATTTACAGACAATTCACTCACACATGGACAAGTCATTGCACCGTATAATTTTCAAGATATAAATAAACTTTCATTTAATGACTGTAGAATCCTTCTGTTAACTCTGTTGATAACAATGCCAAAGAATAATTTCCCAAAGGTTTTAATACTATTATTCCCTGCTCATTTCTGACCATTAGACACCACTGCTTCTCGTGAGTTTATTTTAGAGTTTCTTTCTGATGTCAAGGTTCAAACGATTTCTTCATAAAATGTTTTTTATGTCAGTTGATACAAGTTGCCACTAGTTGTGCGCTAAAATGCCGCATTACTTTGCTCTAAACACACTCGACAGCAACTTGCAGCTCATTGGCTTACTTGCACAGAGCACGTGTTGTAATGGGAAGTGTGCTGAAGGAACTCTATTCAATGTAGTTTGTACGTGACCTTAAACTTAACAGTGAGAAAAGAGGCTGTTTCAGCTACATGCTTGCTATGTGGTCCACAAGGAATCTTTGATCTTAAATTCGATATAAGTGCCAGGGACTATTGACACGTGCAGATGGATCTTAATTTACAGTATTGGCAGAGCAAAGGACAGGTGCGTTTTATTTTGCATGGCGTGTGACTTGCCTGTTCATGGATGAGTAAGAAGAATAACAGTGCCAGTGGCTATACTAAATAATATTAGGCTTCATTGATCCCTGCGTTCTCGTAACTGATTCACAACTGATCCACTGAATCTTGTTCAGGGTTCGTGTTATGATTCCAGTGTATATGTATGTGCATGTGTGCATGACCGTTGCTAGAGGACTATCTGAGTTTGTTTCATGCTGGTTTTGCAGTCGTTCCTGGATCGACTGCGGATTTGGTTCAGTGTCTTGGACCCGAGTTCCATCCTCTCCTCTGATGTGAGTGAGCGGTCTTAACTTTGTATTTCAGGTTTAACCCGATCTGCTGAAATGAATGTATAGCTGATTATCATGCATTTGTGTAACTGAGTGGATGAGGTAGTGCTGTATCAGAATAACAATTAAAAAAAGTTAAGGACACATTGGCCTATTCAATGAATAAAATTTGACTTTCTCAATAAAGCTAAAAATCAATGTGAAACTGTGTGTTATGCATGTCCTAGGTTACCGTTCTAGCATGTACCTATGTGTAAAGATGAGGGAAATGTTTGCACATGTCTCCCCAGGCTGAAATTGAAAAAGCTCGCTCTCGTCTCAGCACTGAAGCAAATCCCCTGAAGAATGAAAAGGTGATGATTCTGAACCACTTATTTATTATTATACTTCTTTAGATCTGTTTAACTGCATTTGTTTTTTTCAAAATGTACTTTATTTTAGGTCACTGATGCTTGGTTACTGTCACTTGTAAGTACAGATTGACTGCTCAACTATTTTCTGATATTTCACAAATAACTGTTATTAATAATTGTATACTTTAAATACAGCTATGAATAAAGTATAGTAAAGCATTTGGTAATGTAGGAGTTGGAGTTGGAATTTGGAGTTGCAATTTGTGATTGTAGTGCTTAAATAATCTCTTCTGTGTTTTTAGTCCTCTGTTCACCCTGACACTGGAAAACTTATTTCACCTGTGTTCCGTCCACAAGGTAAAAATAATCATCTGATCTGCAGAATGGTCCTCTTATTTAAAATATTACATTAAAGTCACTAACCGACACATGTAAGATGCTGTCTTAACGTTGATGCCAAATCTTCTTTTTTCAGCATTTTTGCCTATATCAGGCCCTTTGGTGAGTGGTCTGCAGTCTGTTGGTGTAGAACATGAGTCTCATGTAATGTAAACAAACACAGATATCTTAATATCACGAAACATTTATTATTCCTCAGAGCTGTCACTCAGAATGTGAAATATATGTCCTATTTTTATTTTCCACTCTACCTTACTCTAGGTTGTTGCCAGTTTTTTGCCCCATAGAGGGGTGAAACCTGCTGTTTTCTGGCAGGTAAGACAAACGTGAGATATTAACCCAATGCATATGTGCATCATAAATGGCAACACAATCATATTTGTTGTCCATCAACAGTTTCTGCTCCAAAGTTATTCTGCCGGGTTTAATTTTGCCAACAGAAATGCAACCAGTCCAAAGGTAATTATGAACTTATATTTTCTGATCACTGTTTTTGTTTTACAAACTCGTAAATGTACAGTGTCCAGTTAATCAAGTTAGTTTAAGTGAACAAAACTGTCAGTTGTAAACTGTCCTTTTTGCCATGAAAAAAAGATCTGCTTTGGCTGTTAGCCTCGAACGAATGAATGCGTCTCTTTGTCTTGCCTTTTTGACCAAGTCACGTAAGCATAGTTCAGTCAAGCTGTCTCACCCTATCTAGGATAGCACAGCATCTCTAAAACAGTCCATTCTCATTGTGGGAACAGTTGGATATTCAACGCTTGCTGGGGTGAGTGACTTTAAAGGAATGAATTGTCTCAGCTTTGTGATGGGTGTCTTTGTTGTCTGTCTGTTGAGTACTGAACTTGAGTGGAATGCTTCTGACCACATGATGTGCTTTTCAGGCGATTCCTCAGATAGTGATCCAGCGATTGCAGCTGAGAAGTACTGTGGTTCAGTTATTTTTCAGGTCTGTGTTACCCATACCGCTCTCAGGTAAGAGTCCTAGTTAAGTCAGCACCACCCTTGATTTAAGCTGCTTTTAGAATACTGTTTTGTGGTGTTGAATTATAGTGACCTTTACATGAAATTGTAATTCATGTAATTTACAATGGAATGTAACATTTGAAATTTTAATATACTATACATAATACATTATACA
Organism: Chanos chanos; assembly: GCF_902362185.1. Lineage (NCBI taxonomy): Eukaryota > Metazoa > Chordata > Actinopteri > Gonorynchiformes > Chanidae > Chanos > Chanos chanos. Next base: position 40,522,281 of record NC_044498.1, on the reverse strand, counting down.
TAATGTAATTGTACCTCAAATATTCAATGTCCACTGAGCTTTGGATGACAAGTTATTACTTGTCAAGTGAAAATCATTCACAGAAAAAAGAGGTAATCTTGTTTATTAAGATCTTCCAGGGTTACAGTGTGTATTTAGACAAATGTAACTTTTCATATTCAGATATCCGTAGTTGTAATGGTCAACCCTTTATTGCTTAGCTTTCCTAGCTGCCTGTAACGTCCTTCTGGTGAGGAATGAGGAGTCTGAGAATGGAATTCAGGTGTTTGATTCTAGAGGAAATGCTGTTGGGATCTCAAGGGCAGCTGGGTCAAAGGTGAGCATTCCACTACTGCTGAAGGAACATGATATTAACATTTTAATTTTACAGATGATCCACTTAGGTTTGAATATGATTTCCAATGTTTTCTTCTACTGAACGGTGATATGTGAAAACAGCTCATGGGATGATCATATTTCATGACCATAACTTTCAGATACACAACATTTGACTTTTTTTCATAACCTGAAGTTTGTCTGACTTATGAGCATTCTTGGCAAGAGTTATTCCACACTAACAACATTGTCATTAGTGCACCTTATCTACATAAGTGTTACTTTCCTTTTAAACCTGGATCATTGTATGGTTTGGCTTGTTTGTCTGTTTTCATCTTTTGAAAACACTGCATTATATAATTGTCCAATCAAGTGTTTCACTCTGTGGATTATTGCTCCAGGCCCATTCCAGCCTGAGCTTGGTTACATGAAGCCAGTTAATCTGTGTTTTTGTCTCTCCTCACCAGGCGGTGAAGGAAACTGCTGTGTCCAGAGCTGTACTACTGGGCACTACTGCAGCAGTCCCCAACCTGCTGGTATTCCTCCTCCGCAGGTAAAAGGATAGACTGATGGATGTATGGATAGATGTAATTCATTGATCCAAATAGTGTCCCCAGTAGGAACGACAGAGTAATTGCCCTCAACATAATATATGATGTAGACACAAGTAAGATATCTTGAAATTTTAACATAAACAGCACTTTTTCTAACCTCAGCATGTCTGGTTTACAAAAGCATTCCGTGTGGGCAAACAGAATAAGTAAAGAAGCATCTGCTGGTCTTGTGAATCTGTCTGCAAATCCTAGATATGGAGCGCTAAAACGGTTGTGCTTGTAAAATATTTGTTCTAAAATGTGAGAAGTTTCCTCAGCTCCAGCTATATATATATATATATATATATATATATATATATATATATATATATATATATATGTTACAATCTTACTTTTTTTCATCTTGAATCAACATATACAGTTATTAAACTTTAATGTCATATTGCTGCTCTAGAACAAGGCTTGCACAGAGAAACCCAATGCTGCTGGCACCTGTTCGGCACATCAGCACCGCTATAGTTTTGGGTCTGATGATCCCGGTCTCCTTCAGTCTCTTCCCACAGATGGGCAAGGTGCACAAAACAGCCTGTCACCACTCACTACGCTACACTGAAACCTTTTTGAGTATGAAAATACACCCACCCACTCTCTCACACACACGATCTGAAATGAACTCACTTTATCTTCTATTTCCAGATTAAGAAGGAGTGTCTAGAGAAGGAATTGCAGACTGAGGACATGGTGGAGGAGGTGTATTACCACAGAGGGCTGTGAGACTGTGTTTTATCGCTCTGCATTTCTGGTAAATACGATACAGTGACAGAAGAAGTCAGATAAATAAGAGGGTGATTGAAAACAATGGAGCAAACTCTATGCGAATATTCAAACTGTTGATGAAATTTCCACATAAGAAAAAGCATACAGTCATTTTACAGTACAAATGAAGGTGAAAATGATGTTTGCTGTTTTTCATTTGAATCACTTTTTTTATTTTACTAACATTTTATTTGAGTAATCCTACAACAGGACTCTGTAACCACTGCATAAACTGTACATAAAACAGGTAGAATCCATACATACATATTCAGAAATTGAAAGCAGCTGCATTAGAGGAATTTATGTTTGTTGAGTTAGATTTGTCAGTGGTTTTGTTGTGCTTATAACAACATAATGTGGAGCTTATGTACATGTGAGAGCTATTCCAAAGGACCTGTTTAAATTATTGTTACCGGTATTTTTTGACGGAATGGCTGAAGAGTGCATGCAGTTCTGTTACAGAGGACTTTCTGCCAAGTTCATCATGAACTATGTACAGTGATGAGAATTCTACCAAAATATTTATAAAATAAACTGTGGTCTCACAACAATGAACTGAGGCTGTGAGGGTTTAAAATTTCATTCAATTTAATAGCTGCATTTGTATTTTATGCATTAGTGGATGGATTTGAACATTGCACTGATAAATGTATTGACAATGTATTGTTGACAATTCAGGAAATACACACACCTTACTTAAGCACTTTTTAAAAAATCATATGAAAAATTTAATATTGCTGTCATATATTTGCATTCTTTTTATTAATTTTCTTCTCTCTAAATTACTGCTAGAATTTCACAGCAATCTTCACATTGTAGCTGGGTTATCTTACTAAACAACAATCTGAACCAATGTATTCATGTGTGTGTTAGCTTGCATGCAATATATATGACATTATTTATTACAACTTAACTTTTCAGCATGTAAGAAAATACATTTGAATATTTGTTCAATCTCAGCACGTATTGCACAAATGTACAGTGTATCATTTTTGTTCTGAATAGGCACAAAGATTAGCCCTTGATAACAAGGGTGTTAATGGTCAATTCTTACAATGTAATTGAGCAAGAATCGTAAAAGCATGTCTTTAAAATATCAAAATCTATGGCAGTATGAACAGAGAAACAATCATGAAGGAGGGACTGAGCAGTCCATATGCAAACAAGTACATGAGGAAAACTGTAAAATCCTCCATATTCAAGACAAATGATTGTAACCATGACTGCCCTGTAGGAATGGAAGTTCATTATAGTCTGGCACTCACGGTTTAGCTGAAGGCTGAACATTAAAATCAACTGGAAAAGGTTATGATGATATTTCACTCGACGTCTTAACTTAGTTAGGAAGAAATCTGTGATGATGCGCTCTTTTAAAGATGACACATTGTGGAATGTTCTAGCAGAGTGTTTTGTCCTAGTCCTCATGGATTCCCTGTACCTCACATTTCGGCCTTCCTCTAGCATTCCTCATTCAAATGATCCACTGCTTGATCGTTAGCTAAGAAGCTCAATCAGATGTGTTTGTGCCAAACAAATTTTTTTTAAAAAAATGTGCCAGACAGGGGGGCCATGAGGACTTTTATAAATACTTTTTCTTCAGCACAGTAAAGTTTTTCTAAGAAAAGGGGTTTGTCATCGATATCCACTAGTCATGTGAATTTATAGTTGTGTTTCATATTAAGCATTTAATAACCATAAAACTCTTAATTTACATCAAACCACAAAGTATGGACACGGTATCACAATGTAACAGGTCCCACTTCAGTCCAAATCATAGTAATTTCCACAGCTATCAATGTTCACCATAACTGAACCCAAAACCTGTTTTCTCTTACCATGTACAAAAATATTTAAGTGCTTGTTCTTGACTGATAGGGTTAGACACTGTTTCCTCATATTGTGACATCACCTGCTTCTGGAGAACACTGATTGGTCAAATTTTAAGAAGCTGTTCTGCTGCAGCCAGGTGAAAGAGGAAGTTTTCAGTTGCTGGGGGGAAATGTCGCTGTTTCAGGGACTCCAAGGTGAGTTTTGAGTTCTCACACTCTTCAGCTAGAGACACTAAATTTGTGAGAATCTCCCGTGTCTTCACAGAAATATCCTAAGAGAAAAACATCACTGTACCTTAGTTTTTGAAGGGAGTTAAGGTGGATATTTTGAAATGCCATTTGATTCAAACTAACTGTGGAACATTGGAGTCATTCACAGCCCATGAGCAGAATCAAACTGCATTTTTATGACGTAATTTTACGGAAAAGCATATCTATCTTATAAAAATAATCTCAGAGCAACAAGTATTGGTGGGTGTTGAAATCTACTTTTCTGAGTGATGTCTAGGATAACTCACTAGAAGATTTTAATTTCCAGACACACTCACAAGTAAATTGCATCCCAAAGTTGATTGCAAACCCTGACCCTGATTGCAAACCCTTTCTGTAAAAGATATAGTTAAACCTTGTATTCTTAAATTCAGAAAAGGGAAAGAGAGAGATTTTCTCTCTCTCAAAATCAGAGCTTACCTTGATGACCTGAGCGTCGGTTCGGTCAGTATCCTCTGCTGACTGGACGATGAAGTGACCAATCTCTTTATGGAGTTTCCCCATCGCCATGGTTTCTGAATGGACATAATAAAAGACTTATAAAGACAACTACTGTCCACTTCCACCCATCATACCTCCCTCATGTAGTCATGTACACCTGACTATTTTATTTTTGTCTTCACAGTGACAGTAAATATGATAATTCTGCTACCTCAGAACAGTGATGAGGCAGAGTCAAGTAAAGATTCAAATGCAGCAGATTTAGAAGGAACGGGGTCCTCTAGTTGAATATTAAAGTGATTCAAGTGGAAACAGATTAATTTATCCAAAAAAAAAAAAAGTTTGTTCAAATAAGTCTGAATAATATTTAGTTATTTTCTATAGAGTCAACAACATTCTACGGCAACAATATCCGCTAAGCACAGAGTTTACATTACATATGAAGTTGTAAATTTGTTCCAACTCTACTGTTTTCATTTGAATCACCATCATATATCTAACACGTTAAATTCAGAAAACATACAAATAAGCTGATCTTATACTCAGGCTCTTGGGAGGCTCACTCTCACCTTTGGCACTCTGGGATATGGTGATCTCACTGTCAGGAAGGTTCACGTAAACGTCAAACAGGTCCGATCTGTTACTGACTTCTGGGTCAACAAACCCGGCAACATAGCCTTAAAAAAAGACAAGACATTTATGAGTGCATAACTGATTTGAGGGCCTTGTCACATACTTTACTACTGCAAAACTTTACTACTTTACTATTGTAGGTGTAGAGTTGTTAACAGTTCGCCTGACTCACAGTTTGAATTGGTTTTTGAACCACAGGTATGGTTGTATCACAGTTTGACTTGAGAGAAAACTGAACCAACCCAGAACTGAAGTTTTACTTTCTTTGTAATTTGAAGCTATACAATTCCAAATGAGACAGGGCAATGTTTGCACTATCCCCAATGCAGGGAATTTCAGCAGAGAAGGAATCATGTGACAAGTGTAAAATAATGACAGACTACTTTGACCTTTTTCAGATGAGTGCGTGACTACTTTGATATAAAAAAAAAAAAAAAAATTCTTGCTGAGAGAAGCCTAGGGACTAGATCTACTTTATTCATTTGAGTGGATTCATATATCAAAACATTATTCATATTATTTATGGTCTGTGTAATGACAACCTGTGTTTTGTTGTTATTAAAAATGGCTACTCAGTTGACAATGTCAACCTTCTGCCAAGTTAAAATACATGAGCACCATTTGATAAACATTCTGTATATCATTTCTTGCAGTGAGAAATGAGAAGAAAAAGAAAAGTCATACCGGCTTCAAATTATGAATGACATTATTCTTAACAAGCAGTGTAGAGTTTTCTCCTGTACAAAGAATATGTACTCCCTGTGCTTTGGCACCACATTTGAGGTAAAAAAAAAAAAAAAAACTTCACTTATAAGAGCTGAGGTGGAAAAAAAAATAATCCACAGTTCACCACACAAAGACAATGAACCAGACTGGGGATTACAAAACCATGGTTATTAGTTTCGGTACAAAACAACTGCATCCCTTAGTAGATGTACAATTTCTCCCCTTGTACCTCCAATTTTTTGCCATTTATGAGAGGCAGATAGCTGTTTGGAGTAGTAAACCTCCCTTACAAATATCCAGTTATTTTGTATGCCCCCCCCCCCCCCCCCCCCCCCCCCCCCCCCAGGTAAATATCAGCAGTTTCTATCCTGATCCCAGTAGAGAATGAGCCATTGAAGACCTCAGTACCTGTACACAGCCGCAAATTGTCCAGCTCTCTGTCGTTCAGGTGAACATATGGATGAAGGATAGACCAGTCTTTCCTGTGCCATGTCAGGGCTGGAAGCGCTCTGATTCATCGGAGGAAAGAAAGGGACACATCCTGTTAACTGTTCTATATCCTTTGGGATCATATGAACTATCATGATAACAATGGGGACCTTGCCTTTTGTATTTATTAATATTAATGGAATGAGACCATTCACTGAAAAGGAGACGTTTAACCGACTTTCGGTCATAAAATGACAGGTGAAAGTAAAAAAGACTAAAAGAAACTCTGACAGCCAGTCTCAAAAGAACACTGTGAAAAGACAGATCAGAGAGATATTCTAGTCAGTGTTATGAGTGGCACAGTGTAGAACACTGGCTGTCACCTCGTAAACTCCAACAGGGCTTCAACTCGGGGGTGATACACAACAATCCTCTTCTTCAGCATAAGCGCTGTGTAGAGAATGATAGTCTCCATTCCAAACTGAGACACCACATCTGAAATGGCAGATATGACATCTACTGGTGACTTATCCACCTACCACTTATCTCAGTGAGACACTATGATGCTAATAACAAGACCATTTTCCCCAAAATCTTGATATTATCCAATACTTCTCATGAAATACTCATGACTGCTACAGCACAAAGAAATGGAGAACAGAACCAGCAATTAACAGTTAGTAAACTTTTACCACTGAGGAAGAAACAAATAGGTTATTTCATTTGCTGCTACATGTAAAACTGTATATTAAGTAACCGTGTCATAAAAAGTAAAGAAAAAGTCAAATGCTGGCATAATGTGATTGTTTCTGACCTTTAATTGAGCCTGCCAGGTAAGCCTTTCTGACATCATAGTCTTTGATGAAAAATGAACCGTTCTCATCACTCTGGCAGATGCCTTTTGTCAGCACAGCAATGTAACCCTCCATCATCTTTACCGGACTCCCATGCTTCATGTACATCCTGAGAATGGAGTCATGACATTAAGGATCAAATGTAAAGCACAGGCAGCTCTGTTATTTAACACATGCAAAGACCATATGTTACTCAGTGTGGTATATGACTGGGAGGAATAATGATTAAAAAAAATGCAAATCTGAAATAACCCATTCCCTGAGCTATCTTTCTGTGTGAGAAAGAAGACACTCTTCTTTAAAGTAGTGAACTGATGCATTGTATTTTAATCCTACACACACAGAAAATGACCTAAAACTCTATAACCTATTCCTCTGTATGTCAAAAGACATATGGATGTATTCCTCAGCAAAGTTAGGCAAGAGTGAACTGAAATCCTCTGAATTTAACACCCCAAATTAATAAAATGCTGTCATACCTGCAAAGGACCCTGCTGAAGGCAGCATACTTTTCTGGGTTAAAGTCCTTGGCTGTAATGATTACTGAAAAATGTGTAACCTAGAAAATATAAATGTTTAAGCTCATTAAATGTCAAACAAAGTTAAAATTAGGCCAAGCTAAAATATTTCACGTGGCAGTAGGAAAGAGAAATCATTTGTAAAATGCATGTTAATGTTGGGAAAAGTATTCCATTTGTTGTAAATATAAACTTCATTCAGCAACAGTCTAACATTTTCATTTGTAAAATGATCAACAGACATACGTCAGAAGGAAATACAGAAATTATACAGCTCAAGGTCCCAACCTTGTTTAAGACTGTGGGCTCCTGAACCTCCACAGTGGTGATGTAGTACCAAGTACGACAGAATTGTCCGAACACAAACGTATGGAGTTCGTTGCTGTCCTGCGTCAAACAGCATTTTCTCAGCAGGACCTCCCTCAGTTCAGCACTTACTGATGGAAAACACCAGACCCACAGAGTATCCGCATTCACGTCTTTCTCTGTTTCCAGGGACAGGACAGAAAGATAAATGGTCAAAATTACAGCAACAGATTATATTATCATCACTGCAATCGTCGTCGCCGTATCCATTATTGACATCCAACTCAAGGATTATATTTAGGTTGTTAACCTTTTGTACAAGACGTCGCCGCAAGCGATTCATACACAATGTAATAAATGCATGAAACTGCCCTACCGATGAGTCCGACACTCAACATCAGCTGAGTGTCAGTTGCCGCCATATTCCATTCCTCTTCCACGTCTGTCTGTTGGAAAAGCCACAAAAGTGATGGCTCATTAACGGTTCAAAACTTATTAAACACTGCCAAAATTACTGCTCACAAACGACAAAACCCCATTCACCTGACGACCCAAAAGATCTTAACGATGTGAAAAAGTATGTGATGCTAACAGAATGAATGACATGATGAATCAAGCAAAATCTTATGTAGAGTACTAAAGACAACTCCAGTCTAAAACACACAGTCTGAATTCTCTTGTCAACAGACAGCAAGACGGCGCTGTCAAAAACCAGGTAAATCAGCACAGAAACTGAGGAAGCATCTTTGCACTTATCGTATTTAACCAACTTTACGAGGTGGACGTCTAATTTACCTATCTAATACGAATGGTTAAACTAATCTTAAACCCAACGCTAGCCTTAACTTAAACCACCAATTGAGGAAGAAATCATCAGAAGTTGAGCATGCATCAGGATTGGGTGCTTGGCTTGATATAATACATTAAAAATGATGAAGTTACCGAGTGTGTCTAACTCTGCATGTTACCGTCGATAAAAGGGTATGGTCAGGAAAAAATAGCTTGGAGACAACTAGCCATTACAATATAAAACAATCAAGTTAATGCACTCCCTTCCTACCCTTCCGCAAATATCTCCAAACGCTGAAATAGATATGCAGCTGCGTTGTACTGCCACCTAATGTGCTGGAGGTGCTCTCCTTCTCTACACACACACACACTTTTATTTATTAATTCATTCTAAAAATGGAACTATCACATTTTAAATCTAACATTTAGTCTAACATTTTAAATGTTATTTCCGTTGAGAATGTGAGATCCACAACCTTCTATATGATCACCATAGTTTGCTCCGTTTAATTATTTAAACAACATCAGTCACAGCCATTATTTAATTCACATCAACGTTAGTTGTGTCAGGACATTACAGCGTGATTTGACACTATTTCGGAGGTCATATTTTCATTGAGAAGCAACTTCTCAAATTAAAAAAATAAATAAATCTTTAATCTTCCGTAAAACGTAGATATTACTTTGAATTTTGAACACAGATTTTTGTTTTATTTTTTCATAATATTTTCTATCCATAGTTACATGAGAACATACGGGAACTTCTGTCGTCAGTGGTGGGGGGGGGGATCTCTCACATGTCTCATTTCTTTCTCAGGAGCTTGGCTCAGCCGAAAGAAGTGCCTGGTGCGGATGGACTGGTCGATTTTGTAGAAATTACACTCGACAACTTGAATTTCTTTCCGCAAGCAAGCCATAACAATGCCGGCATATTTCCAAAGACCGGAAAATGCTCTGAAAAGAGCAAACGGTGAGTTATATGTCAAGGTGAACCTTTTTTCGCCTTTAGCCTTCTTGCTAACCTCCTCATGCACAGTCGTCATGGCATGGCGGGGGAAGCCATGTTACAGATGAAAATGCTTAATAGGCATCCACAGTTCTACTTTTTCAGTTTCAGAATTCTTGCTTTGATTTTGAGTAGTATAACTTCACTCATTTAAACTGTTTTTAATGAAAATGGCTATGTTGTGTTGTTTTTTGGTGAAGTGGCAGTTCTATGGTTAACGTCAAACTAGTCCAGATGGCAAGTGCAGTAAGGGCTATGCTAGGATAGCAGGATAACTTTCCTGTAGTGTAGCTTTAGCTAGCTGTCCTCATTACAGCATGGTTGCTCGTCAGCTAGCTTTCCATCTTTTGAAATGCGCCACACGTCGTGGCCCTTTCTGAAAATAAAAATAAAGTTAATGATATGTGCACCATTTGTCTTTGTTGACAGACCACGTTGTCGTAGCTTCTCGCTATTGTAGTATAGATAAGCCATGGGGGAACGTATGCTGGTCAGCAGCTTAACCTTAGCATATGGCTGCTCGTTGAAGAATGGCACCAAAGCGCTTTTCTAAGTAACAGAGCTCGCTGTTGGGTATATCTAGTGTATTGAGATACAAATGTTAAACAGGAGAACGCAGTATTATTAAATGTTGGTCACATTTTCTCCTTAAAAATGTGCGTTTCTGTTGTAATATGGGACATTAGGAAGAAAATTTGACAGCAAACAATTGGCAGCGAAATTGTCTACACTGAGTACCATTTCGACACCCGCGATTTTATTATTTTTCCATAGTAAATTTGAGGTAGTTCATGCAGGAAATGATTTCAGTATTTGAAATCCAAATTACTCGTTCCCACAGTACTTTGTGATATGACTTTTTTTGAGCTGTTAGTTCTGATGATATCTGTCTATGGAATTTCATGCCTTTCTTTTCTCACAGACTTCCTTCAAATAGAATTTTTATACATGTTCCTGTCCAGGCAGTAATTTTAGGAATTTTGAAAGATTTGGTTTCTATTCAGAACTGAACACAGATGTTTTGTGATTTGTTTCTCCAGAGTTCCTTGAGGTTGGCAAAAAGCAGCCAGCTCTAGATGTTCTCTATGATGTTATTAAAAGCAAGAAGCATCGAACATGGCAGAAGATCCACGAGCCAATCATGCTCAAGTACCTGGAGCTGTGTGTGGACCTGCGCAAGAGCCACCTGGCCAAGGAGGGACTGTACCAGTACAAGAACATTTGCCAACAGGTGAGTCCTGATATATAACGTCATTACCACAATATATGATTACAAAATTACAATTTTTTTCTGACAATAGCATGACCATTGTATATCTTTATTATAAATTTACTGAGACCCAAGAATTTATAGTGATCAGTGTTTTCTTATCCTTCCAATGAACAGACATAATTTAGCCCTATTTTTAAATTGTGTTGCTTGTTAAATGGACTTTCCCCATTTTAAAAAACAGTTTAGACTAGAAGTAGTTTTAATGTATATTGGGCACAACCGGACTAGACAGGCCAGAATGGCAGAAACGTCCATGAAAAGCCAGAATAAGTGGTGTTTCAAGGTTGGCAGTGTGGTGTCCTGGAAGCTGCACAGATGCTTCCTGCAGGCAGGATTTCCCATAATGGTTTTGAAGGCTACTCTCTTATTTTCTTGTGTTTTCAGTTGTGTTGGCAGTTTTTTCACTGGATAACAAGGAAGAGGCTAGTGTGTTTAATTTTTAGCGTTGGCCTTACTAAATTGCTAAGTTGGAACGAAGTAGAGATCAGTTTACTGGTAGTGTATGTACGAGGGTGACAACGTTTACAAAATAGCATCCTTTTATACAGTGAAAAATATTCACTTTTTATCATGGAAACAGTAATGATAGTCTTCACAGTTGACAGGGCTTTTCAGATGGATAAATGCTGCATTTAATCTATTTATGGAGGGGCTGATTTGCCTTTACATGTTCTTTTTGAGTTATGAGATTTGGGATAGAGAGCATTTATGAGTGTAATATCCTTTGCGCTGTAGGTGAATATCAAGTCTCTGGAGGATGTGGTGCGGGCCTATCTTAAGTTGGCAGAGGAGAAGACTGAGACTGCAAAGGAGGAGTCCCAGCAGATGGTCTTAGATATTGAGGACCTGGACAACATTCAGACGCCAGAAAGGTATGCCACAGGCAGGAATGATTTACACACTCCAGCAGTGAAAGCTGTCAGTGTAATTCATGTATTTTTACTTTGTTTACAGGACAGTAAAAGTGAGCTGAAATTCAAAAGATTTGGTTTTAAATGCATCCAAATACAAGCTTATGTAGTGTCAGTCTCTCTACATTTGGCCGTATAGCCTACTTGTTTAAGTTTTGCAACTCTGAGGTATGACAGCTGGACCCTGATTAAACCGTCTGTCTAGTTATAAGTGGGTTCTGAGCTATCAGTGTGTGCATCTGCTTTCACCTGAAGTGTTTGCTTTTCTGATGTCAGTGTACATTGCGCCTCTATCACAAAATGGCTGTTAACTGAAATCTGTGGTGTGCTGTCAGTGTGCTGCTGAGTGCGGTGAGTGGAGAGGACACTCAGGATCGTACTGACCGGCTGCTGCTCACTCCCTGGGTGAAGTTTCTGTGGGAATCATACCGTCAGTGCCTGGATTTGCTGCGCAACAACTCTAAAGTGGAACGTCTCTACCATGACATCGCTCAGCAAGGTCAGCTCATAGATGTCTTTAAGTACTCCCTCATAAGCAGGAGGGCAGTAGCCAGTTATAGTGCTCAGATGCAGATGTGACACATTTTCTTAACAGTGAATTAATCTTAATTAATAGAGTGCTTTCTTGTTTGTCCACAGCTTTCAAGTTCTGTCTGCAGTACACCCGAAAGGCAGAGTTTCGCAAGCTCTGTGATAACCTGCGTATGCATCTGGGTCAGATCCAGCGCCACCATAACCAGAGCACGGCGATTAACCTCAACAACCCTGAGAGTCAGTCCATGCACCTGGAAACTCGACTGGTCCAACTGGACAGTGCCATCAGCATGGAGCTCTGGCAGGTACGCACACGCCAAACAACCAATCTTCGGTTTTGTCAGCAAATGAGTTTTACAATGAGTCAGCTGACCAATCAGTACTGATTTGTATTTTCTGTTATTGACTTTATGCAGTAAATCTGCGTTTTTTGGGAAGCTATGTTGATCAGTCCACTCTTGGTCTTAAACTATTAGACCAGTACCAACCATAGTTGGTCAGAACAATAATTTTAGATTATTTTGTACTTGTTTTGTATGTCTTTTCAAAGCTGGCACATACCTCTGAAACTGTTGTCTTTTTACAGGAAGCTTTCAAGGCAGTTGAAGACATCCATGGTCTGTTTGCCCTGTCTAAGAAACCCCCCAAACCTCAGCTGATGGCCAACTACTATAACAAGGTGTCCACAGTCTTTTGGAAGTCAGGGAATGCTCTGTTCCATGCCTGTACATTGCACCGCCTCTACCACCTCTCCAGAGAGATGCGCAAGAATCTGACCCAGGAGGAGATGCAAAGGTGAATGAATCTCTGTGGAGGTAGACTGCTACCACAGAGCTTGGGGATTTACATTGATTCTACATTATAATTGTTCTGAGAAACACTTTTTAGCAGTGGATTCCCTGATCTGGTGTACTATCCTTCTATCTGTTTTTCTCTCTCTCTCTCTCTCTCTCTCTCTAGGATGTCCACTCGAGTTCTGCTGGCCACACTGTCCATCCCCATTACTCCGGAGCGTACGGACATCGCCCGGCTGTTAGACATGGATGGCATCATCATTGAGAAACACCGCCGACTTGCCACCCTGCTGGGCCTTCAGTCCCCACCTACCCGCCAGAGCCTCATCAATGACATGGTAACGCAGCAACAACTTTGTGTTCCCACGTGGAGTATTTGAGTTTGACCTATAGTTTGTTGAAGCCAGCAGATCCCAGTTTAATGACAGGCAGAATAAATGGACTTGGAATTCATCTGTTTAAATCCTGAGAGTAGTACTCATGCTGTTTGTTGATGAACTCTGATGTGTGTTACCTTTGTCAGGTGAGGTTTAATCTGCTGCAGTACATTGTAACTGAAGTCAAGGAGCTGTACAACTGGCTTGAGGTTGATTTCCATCCTCTCAAGCTTTGTGGGAGAGTCACCAAGGTAATTCACTTTACCTTCTGACCCAATTCTGAAGTCCTAAGTCCCTTTGTTTTCCACTTAAATGACACATTCACTTAGGTTATTTTTATGCCTTCTACCATTAGCTAGATGTTAAAGAATCCTTTTGTGCATCTAGATTAATTTAATTCTTCACACATTGCAAATCTCCACCTGCTGAGTCATCTGTTTTGTGGCTTGCAATTCTGGTTCACTGAATATGCATTTTAATGGTTTTGCCCTTGGCCAGGTGCTGAACTGGGTGAGAGATCAGGCAGAGAAGGAGCCTGACCTCCAGCAGTATGTGCCCCACCTCCAGAGCAACACCATCCTCAGACTCCTGCAGCAGGTGAGCCTCAAAACCTGACCCACCTGGAGTCTGTACTCTGTACTACAAAGCAAGTTCAGCATACCCAGGGTATCTTTCCATTAGCTGGCTTGACAAACCCTAACAACCATAGTCACGGATAAGCGATGTCAAGACAGTGGTTATGAAGTGGTTAAGTCAACCCAGGTTTTCTCAATCTAGCTTTGAGTGCGCTCATGTAAAAGGGGCATGTTGGCACCAAATGACCAATCGCAAACATGGAGAGATCTATAGCCACGTATTTCACTCAAGATACAACAGTACATGTCATATGGTCTGCATTATTTATAGATTTATATTCATTGTTCATTAGATTTGTAGATTTTTATAGTTCAAGCTGGGGGGAATAAGGATCTGTATAATTTTTTTAATGCAGTACAAGCTGTTTCAGTTTTAATTGCTTTTTGTTTGAGAGTGTTGATTTGAATAAATGTGTTTGAACTCTTTGCTAAATGCAATAAAGCATGGTATCTTACCTATAAATTTACATTTATAGATATCAAATTTGGCCATTAAAATAATGAGATTAGTCATGTAATCCGCGCACCGGGGTCCACGGGATCCTCCAGGAATGGTGACAATAATTTCTAAGAGAATTGAACTTTTGATCTATTATCTTGAGCATAACCTGCTCCGGAGCAGGTTAGGTGTGCAGCATAAGTTACCATGGTGATGTACCCCAGTAAAAAGTGAACCACTGTCGTGACAATGAAAATCCAGGGTTAACCTGAAGTTACCTCGCTAACCCCAAAATCCTGCTTCGTAGTACAGGCCCCTGGTCCATTTCCAGCTGAACAAGGTCATGAATTATAAAAAGACTTATTTTTTACCTTGCTGAATAGCGTAGTGCAGCCTGTGTGTATGTGACTAATAGTGTTTTATTGCGTTTGTGAGTGAACACTCTTCTGTAATACAGATAAACAAATACAGATTTTGACAACATTGTTGACCCCAGCGGCACATCATGCAAAGATGGAACAAATCCTGTGTAGAATTGAATTATGTGCAGTAATGTTTCTTTGACCTTTCTGGAGGAGCTGTTCTCTGTCTGAGTCATGTATCTGTGTTTGTGTTTGTGCCATAGGTAGCACAGATCTATCAGAGCATTGAGTTCAGCAGGCTGGCCTCTCTTGTGCCCTTTGTGGATGCATTCCAACTGGAGCGCTCCATTGTGGATGCTGCTCGTCATTGTGACCTGCAGGTGGAGTACTGAACTACTGAATTCTCTCAGTTTATTAACTAGTCTATTATGTCATTAATCCATTCATTCAAGATTATTGAAAAATGAGTTAATATGACATAGTAATGATACATGAGTAATTAATTCACTGATAAAAATGATTGTGTTTAAATATAAACATTTTCATACATAAAGTTATTTGAAATAGTTTATATGCCCAAGTGATGTATAAAAATTATTGTAGAAAGCGATGATCAAAATCATCACTGGATGCAAAATGATAAATTATTGTAGAAAGATTAACAAATTTTCAAAATAAAGAATACTTTTTGCCACTAACCGCAAGTTCAGCTATGCATGGCCTTGTTTTAAGGCAAAGCAGTAACTTTTTCCCCAGATCTTTACCTGGTTCTTTGGTTCTTTTCTAGGTCCGAATTGACCACACAACTCGCACCCTCAGTTTTGGATCTGACCTGAACTACTCAACTAAAGAGGATGCCCCAGTGGGTCCGTTCCTCCAGAACATGCCTTCAGAACAGATCCGGAACCAGCTCACAGCCATGTCAGCCTCTCTAGCCAAGGCCATCCAGGTCATCAAACCTGCCTCCATCCTGGTAAGAGAAATTCCAGCTCCTTTCCTTCAGATTTTTCCACAATGCCTGCCCACAAAGCCTGCATGTGAGATCTTCCACTACTCTTTTGTTTTTCCACTATGGTCTCTTTTTCTTCTTTTCTCTCTCTAACCAGTCACGCATACGTGACTTATTTTGTTCTGATTGATATCCATCTCTCTTCTCTCTGTCTCGTGTAACTCTACCCTTTCTTCTAACAGCAAGAGCGTGAGGAGCAATCTCAGCAGGCCATTGCGGCGTACCTTAAGAACGCCCGTAAGGAGCACCAGCGTATCCTGGCTCGTCGTCAGACCATTGAGGAGCGCAAGGAACGCCTGGAGAGCTTGAACATACAGCGAGAGAAAGAGGAGCTGGAGCAGAGAGAGGCGGAGCTCCAGAAAGTGCGCAAGGCAGAGGAGGAACGTCTGAGACAGGAGGCAAAGGAGAGAGAGAAGGAACGAATTATGCAGGAACACGAACAGATTAAGAAGAAGACAGTTCGTGAACGTCTGGAGCAGATCAAGAAGACTGAGCTGGGTGCCAAGGCCTTCAAAGATATTGATATTGAGGTAAAAAAAAAATCATAATAATAATTAATAGGTTAATACCACCACAGCTTGGTGAAGATTTTCTTTGTTGACAAAGCAGAGGCCAGGGACACAAAGGAACATGATGTTAACTTGGATGTTTGTATGTGTGTGTGTAGGACCTGGAGGAGCTGGACCCTGACTTCATCATGGCCAAACAGGTGGAGCAGCTTGAGAAAGAGAAGAAGGAGCTTCAGGAACGGCTGAAAAACCAGGAGAAGAAGGTGGAGATAACGCTGTCCACCACGTGCATTTGATCAGCACTTTTTACCTTACCACTTTTATTTATTACATTTTATATATATATATATGTATGTATGTGTGCATGCGTGCCCAGGCATTTGAGCAGTGTTGTGTGTGTTATGTCCAGGGACTCACTGAGGTGCTTTCAGGGCATGAGGTGTCATGGACTGGATGTGGTGTTAAGCTGTGTGTGTTGTGTTGTGCGACAGATTGACTACTTTGAGAGGGCAAAGCGCCTTGAGGAGATCCCCTTGATAAAGAAGGCCTACGAGGAGCAGCGCGTCAAGGACATGGAGCTGTGGGAGCAACAGGAGGAAGAGAGGGTAAGACATTCTGCTGCAGTCTTTACCAACCGGGCCACTACATAAAACACTTTCCGTTTTACAGGAGACTCACTCCTACATCAACAATGTTGTATTCCTTCTCAGACCCATCCATCCTTGTTCCCTAAAAAGATTTGTGTTTTTGAGTAATTCAACCAAGGATCTGGTGCCAGCCAGAGGATGATGCCCACTCTAAGTTTCTCTGCTTAAATAGACTCCTTTGGTCGAGCCCTCAGCAAATCATAGTTTTTTTTTTCACTGAAACAGGAGCTCTGATCTCACTAGGGTAAGGGTAGCCAGACAGTATTTTAAGTCTGCTTCCGTGTGGAATAACGCATAATCTCTAGTCGTTAAACTGTGAAATATTTAGTTAACCGCTCAGCAGGAAGAGTATATCACTCCTCAGCACAAATCAGTTTATTTTTCCCTGGATGAGACTGTTAGTTAGTTTACTCGTCCTAAGACGCGCTTATTTTCAACTGTCAGATTTATGGTGGGTAATTTAGATCCCAGATGGGTACACGGCAGATGTGTTTGTTTCTTGTTCGATTTGAGTTGTAGTGTGAGTGAGCTGTGTGTGTATGAGTTTGTGAGGGGAACTGTGTGATTGCCAGTAACCAGGCTCACTGTACTTTGCTTACATCTGTGTGACAGATCAACAGCATGAAAGTGGAGCGTGAAAAGGCTCTGGAGCACAAACAGAGGATGTCCAGGATGATGGAGGACAAAGAAAGCTTTGTGTCCAAAATCACAGCTGCACGCAGCTTCATCTACGAGGTAAGACAACCTGGCTTCTCACAATGACCTCAGTACAACTAACCCTACCTACTCTTCAGACATTATAGGGACAAGAAATTACAGGATTTTACATTAAAAAGAAGTGTTTTAAATTCAGAAGTCATGTTCGAATAAAAACCTGTTTTGTTGCTGCTTTAAGTTGAGAACCTCAAAAGTTTGTGTTATTGAGATTATTTCATTAAATATATGTCCTGTTTGTTAAGGAAAAACTGAAGCAGTTCCAGGAGCGCCTGGTTGAAGAGAGAAAGAAGCGCTTGGAGGAGAGAAAGCGCCAGCGTAAAGAAGACAGACGTAACGCCTTCTACCGTCAGAAAGAGGAGGAGGCGCAGAGAATCCGTGAGGAGCAGCTGAAGAAAGGTGCTGATGTTGTTCAGTCTGACACTGCATCTAGTGTTTGAGATGTTGTACAAAGCCAAACCAAAACTTCAAACATAGTTATCATTAATCTTCATTTCATTTGATGTTGGATTCCACGTTGAGCTGTTATTGGTGGCTGTTTGTAACTTAGTGAACTCAAATGGACGGCTAAATGTGATTAGTGGAGCTTTAATGAGTAAGTCTACGCAATTAACCGAGCTCTAACGGGTGGCTGTGTGTGACTGGTGCATTTCAGAACGTGAAGAGCGCGAACGTTTGGAACAGGAGCAGAGAGAGGAGGAGGAGAGAGAATACCAGGAGCGCCTCCGCAAACTGGAAGAGCAGGAGAGGAAACAACGTGCCCGTCAGCAGGAGATTGAGGAACGAGAGCGTCGTAAAGAGGAGGAGAGGAGAGGCGCTCCTGAAGAGAGACCCAGCAAGGTAACACTGCGTATTTTGTAACCTTCATTTAAACTTCATCCCATCTTTGGGCTTGAGAAGACTTTGAACCAACTCGTCTGGGTTCCGATGAAAAGCAACTGTTATGAGCGTCGGTTTTCATGGTTTGGCAAGTTTCCTGGTTAATATGCACGTGTGTTGGTGTCCTGTTCGGGGGGCTAAATATGGGTGGTATAACATGTATGTTATCTCCAGGAATGGGGAGAGAAGGATGACCCGGGCTGGAGGAAGCGCACTGAAGGTGGAGAATCTGACTGGCGTCGTCCAGGCACTGACCGGTAAACTCTTCGCTTCCATCTTCACTCAGAGATTTCAATCTCTGCTGTTAACAGTGGTTCTCAAGAGCTAGGGGTCAAACCAAGCCCTGATATGCTTGATATAATGGATGCTCACAGCTGCCTGGCTCAAGGTGCAAGTTAATCTGCTGATTCAGGGGTTGTGAACAAATCCTTCCAGAAGCTGTAGCCCTTATGGGTCAGAATGAATACCACTGCGTCACACAGTGTTTGAGACATTTTAGGTGTTGCTAAATTACCCACCTGCTACCTTTTTAATGTGTTCTAATGGCAGTATCTACCTGGTTTGTCCATTTGAGGCCACTGTGGTCTGCACTGTGAGCTTTGTTCTGTTGCACCCTTCTTGTGTTTTATCATTAGATGTACTGGGATCTGAGAGGCACATTAAATATAAATGTGTAAAGTATAATTATGTTCTGTCTGTAACCTGTCCTGTGTGTGCATGATAGTGACTGGCGTCAAGAGGGCCGTGACGATCATGACCGCGATGAACGCGATAGAGAGCCACCATTCAGGCGTGGTGGAGACGGTCCACGACGTGGTGGGTTGGACGACCGTGGTCCAAGGCGAGGCTTCGATGACGAACGTGGTCCAAGGCGAGGCTTCGATGACGACCGCGGTCACAGGAGGGGAGGTGATGACGACCGTGTTCCTAGACGAGGCATGGACGAGGACCGTGGCCCAAGAAGGGGTTTCGATGATGACCGTGGTCCCCGGCGTGGTATGGATGACTCCAGAGGTCCCAGAAGAGGAGCTGATGATGACTGGGGTCGCAGGGGAGGCGACGATGAAGGGAGAGGAGGCCGTCGCGGGATGGATGATGGGCCGCGGCGTGGAGATGATTCCCGGCCCTGGAAACCCCTGGGCAGACCAGGTTTGAACCAGTACATTACTACATTTAAGCAGGGAAGATCGACTAAGAACTTTTTTTTCTCAAGAGAATACAGGGTTACTATGTAACATTACTATGCAGTAGTCCTGAAAGCTTCGCTCAGCAAGAAACTGCCAACATTCTGTACCTATCTCTCTGCAGCTGTTCTGTGACGATTTCTTAGCACTCCTCTGTCAGGTCTTGAACAAGCAGCCTTTCACTTCCCTGTCACTAGCACTTATTACATCTGTCAGGACACTCGATCAGGCTAAAGATGGCCTCATCCTAAATTAGGTGCTTTTCCACTGAGGTTCACTGAAGAGTTCTGGAACTATCCAGAATGTGAGCTACATAGTTCCTGAACTTGTAGTTGGCACTTGCTTTCCCACCACACCATGGGAACTATGAATATTATGTATATTAGGAGTAAGAGAAACAAAAAGTGCAAGTCTGCCTGGGCCACTTTGGTTATTGTAGTTTATTAATTTGTTTGTTTAGAAATCCTGCTGTAGTGTTTTCCTGGCACTGCTTTGCCATATGCTGTATGCACTGTGTAACTAAATGCAAGGAAACATTCTGATGCAACCTTTCTTTTGAGTCAATGACAAAACCGTCAAAGAGATGCTAAGCATTGTTTCTGCCTCCATGCCAGTTCATCTTTGCACCGCTTTGGAGAAGGTACTAAACCCAGTTCAGGAACTGTGTACTGTTTTGAATGTCACAGTGAGGCAAAAGAGAGCACTGACATTTTTTCGGGTAGTTTGCTGGAGAGTTTAAGAATGCTGTCTGTTAAGTACTAACAGAATCTTGAGAGAGCTTCAGTTTCTAAGCTTTTGGTTGATTCTGTGCCTTTCAACCGTGGAATCCAGTGCTTTAGTTTCATCTCAAAATGTTATCAGGAGAGCTTCACTAAAGTCAGTGACTAAGAGCTTAATTATTGTTTTGACTTCTGCCACATAGCTTTCAACGACCTTGTTAAATCATTAGGTATTCTCTGCTCTGGCTTGTTCTTACATGACTTTGTCCTGTCTTTATCAGGTGGATGGAGGGAGCGAGAAAAGGCTCGGGAAGAGAGCTGGGGTCCTCCTCGTGAGGCTGGGGGTCGTGATGAAGGGGATGACAGAGAGGGAGACGAACGCCACGAGAGCGATCGCTTCAGAGAGCGCCGTCCACCACGGTAAAGGCTCTTTCACTCTTTACCACATTCATTCCTTCCCTCACTCTGAAAAACCTTTTCATTAAGATGCTCTCTGCCTGTCTTTTGCCCACAAACAGTGACTTCAAAGCTGTCATTATTTGCTTATTGAGACTTAAGGTTCATTCCATTGGTTTTAGAGACAGGAAAAATAGACATTCCTATGTTTCTTGTGATGTAGAAGATGTATGTGATATTTTATTAGCTCATTGTGTGTGTGTTTTTTTTTAATATATGTACACTGCAGAAGATGGTTATTTTATTAAAAGTGTGTTTCTGTGTGTTTCAGGGATGAGGGAGGTTGGCGTAGGGGTGGCGGGACTTCAGATGAGCCCAGTAGCTGGCGTGACTCTCGCCGCGAGGACTTTGACCGCGAAGATCGCCGTGACCGTCGGGATATGAGAGAGCGCAGAGACGACCGAGAGCGCGATCACAGGGGATCTCAAAGAGACCACGATGACGGTTAGACACATCCTCCCACTTTGATCCGCAGCGACCATGTCCTGCCAGTCTAACCTGACATCGGTACCACAAACACACGTTTTCAGGATCGCGTTACTAAAAGGTCTGTGTTGTGTGTGTGTGTGTGTGTGTGTGTGTTAGGTGGTTCGTGGCGGCGCGGCGGAGACGACAGAAGAGAGGACCGCAAGGATGATCGCGATGCTCCAATGCGAAGTCGCGACAGAGACCGGGAGGGCGAGAGGAGCTGGCGATCAGACAAAGACAAGGACACCCCACGTCGCTCCAAGAATGAGGCTGACGACGATGGGTGGACCACCGTACGCCGCTGATGGCCAGATTTAGCACATGGCATGTGTGTTTCTGCCAGTCTGTATCGGCATCTGCATTATCGATATATCCCCCTAATCTCTCCTAACATCTCTGTGGGTCTTTCAGTGCTCTGGCTATCATATTCAAAGCTCTTGCATAGGATTACAAAACTACTGTTGCAGTGCCAAAGTCGGCAGATTACATCAGCAAAAATATCCCTTGACTGTGTTGAAAAAGCAGATTGACCTCCATTGAATACATAGATCATTCCCGTTCTCTTTTGTTGTGCATGCTTAGAGTGTTAAATTGGTCTCACTCTTGAAATGAATTAGTGTTTTTGTTTTGATTTGTTTTTTTTTTTCCTCGGGTGGGGGGAGGGGGGGGGCGGCCAGGTGTTGCAATTTAATTTGGCTGAACGTTGTAAAACCTCAGTCGTGGGCAATTTTTTAAGTGAGGTCCGCACATTCTATCTGCACAGATGAGTCTTCACTCTAGTCATAGCTGCTTATTCCTCATGGTTGTATGCATTTTAAAACAATATAAAACAATTTATTAATAAAGTCATTTGCTGAATGAATGGTCACTATTGTGTGTTTTTGAATTTGAGAAAGTAAGAGCAAGTGAGTCATCAGAAAAATGTTTTAACACTTGTGTTAAGAACAACGAAAAGAAGCTGTTTGTTCGCCTTCTAAATACATTAATATTAAGAGGTCCTTTGACTTTGTTGAGGTAATTAACTATACTGGTGCTCCCCAAGCCCAGTCAAGGGGACCCAAAAATGCTGCTCGCTTTTTTTTCTAGTATAGTGTTGATACAGCGGGTTTAACTAATGTCATCAAGGGCTTTATTGTATGAATCAAAACACGTTTAACTTATAAATGGAAAAGTCAAGCATTTATCTACCGTGTCCTTTCTACTAATGCAGTAACAGCACTTCGGAATATGGACAAAATTATGTAACCAAAGAAGTCTTAAGTAATGACTCGACTGCATTAACTAATAACATATGGGTGGCATGCATACACACTGAAGGCGAATGTAAAAACATTTTAGGATGCTGTGCCGGAGTTCGCAAGCATACGCTCAGTAATTAACAGTAATCAACGTTCTAGCATTTCAAACTTCTAAATACTCAATAATAAAAAAATAAAAGTGTATAATCAGGTAATTCATGCAGTATACCTACGTGTATCCATGCTATTTATAGAAA
Source organism: Chanos chanos (assembly GCF_902362185.1). Lineage (NCBI taxonomy): Eukaryota > Metazoa > Chordata > Actinopteri > Gonorynchiformes > Chanidae > Chanos > Chanos chanos. The sequence continues at coordinate 40,499,390 of NC_044498.1, read as the reverse complement.
CCGACTATGAAATGGCACTAAACGATGTTGGGCTACCTGACATCTGATATCAACAGAAAAAGTCTCAAAGAAGATTGGAACGTCAGGTACTATTTTCTTCACCACACTGTAAAATTATCTAGATGAATAAAATACCTTTTGTAGCTATAAATCGCAGAAATTTAATGTTCTCTTTTGTCTCGATAAAATGGCAGACCCGTGTGAACCTGCTGACCAGTTCTTCAGAACTCTGGCCAGTTAAATGCCCTGCATTTGGATTCTGACACTTCAAGCACGATCTGGAGTACCAGCACTGCTGCGCTATACAGTCAGCGAATGACCTTGACTGGAACTGGGGAAAGAGACACGACCAACTACCGGACTGGCCACCAGATGTCACACTTTGTCTACATTTTGAAATTTTGGCTTCAGCACGTCAGAGGAGCAGCTGCGTAAATAAATGTAAATTGTATGATTGTTATCACGTAATATTTTGCAGTTTTGGTATTCTGAAATCTTACTAATAAATGTGTTTTGTTTCTCTTTATTTGAAACAACTCTTGTCAGTTTACTGTAATAAATGTAAAAGGCCTACAGATGTACATTTAGTTCAATTTAATCTCTGGAATGCAGAAGGCGTATACAGACTTCAGAGGTTTTCAGAAAGGCACATTATTGTCAAACGCACAAAGACCTTAAGCAAAAAAAAAAAAAAAACATTAAGCAAAGCTATTTGAAATAGCACAAGTGTATCCGCATTTGTAGGTTAGACATAGACCTATTGGAATTTTATTTTACAAAGGTTTTTCGTTCTTTTTGTAAAAGTATCAGTAGTATGTTTTATTAGTCTATGGCTTCAACCTATCGAAAGTAGGGTAGGTGAGTATTTTTTGGCTTGTTTTAACGTAGGCTAGGTCAGTGAGTAAGCAATCTGAATGAACTGGAGACATTTTGTCAAAAGTTGTGAAGTTTCTCAGTTTAGATTTGTTGTATATTTTACAAATAGGCCTATAATCAAATTACCGAACTTCAGAAGAACTAAGCTTAATACGTGTCTTTACGTTTGCTAATTAGGCGACGTTTTGTTCCCATTCATTGATATAGCTACAAGGTACTGTTTTTTGCGACCACTTCTTTTGTGTTGTATGAGAAGAAACTTATTCCGCTGTGCCAAGATAAATGGATCAATAGTCTAGCTTATACAGAAGAATGTAAAATACTTTGGAGACGAAATAATTTGAGTTGGACATTCAAACAATCTACCCCAAGACTCACGTATAGTCTAACGTAGCTGGCTTTCAACTGCTATACCACCAGACCACACACACACTCACATTGGTGGGTCTAATCCTTGGTAAACCTAATTTCGTAATACCTATTGTTCTTTTCTGTGGTCTCCAGCGTAACGAAAAAGAGACTCCGGATCACGGTTCATCAAGCATGAGAGGGTGACAAACTTTTGCGTGGATCATTACGCCTTGGTAGAAGAAAATACACCCCTGTGAAACAGTTCGGAGCTTAGAAGAACGTTGGTTTTGTTTTTTTCTTTTTTGTCTGGCAGCATTTTAACACAAAATCCACAATTAGACACAATGAATTCACAGTTGAATCCCCCCAATTCCCACGCTAAAGGTTATGAACTCCCAAACTAGATTAGACTCTTATATTTGAAAAGCTTTGCTTTGTGAGGTTTGATCTTGGGTCACTGTATGTAAACGATGCTGACCTCATCTCTGACATCCTGAGCGTGTTTTGGATGTGCCCCTGAACTCGCAAACTCTGCGCATCTGTTTGCTTGACCCGTAAATGAGTACACCCCGGCCTTTGGTACATCAGTTCTGTTAGCACCGGCGCCCAAGGTGAGCAAAAAAATGACAACATGTAAGTAATATGTAAGTTTAAGACCGTGTCATAAATTTTTGACATTTGTAATATGGCACTATTATATTGCCTACTTTGTTTCACTTTGTCATCTAGCCATCATTTTTATTCTGGCTAAACCACATTTTTAGTTTTACCGCATCGAGCAACTGTCAATACTTCTTTTCTTTTCTTTTCTTTTCTTTTCTTTTCTTTTCTTTTCTTTTCTTTCGTTTTTAAATAGAAATTATGTGAAGACAAACTAATGATGAGTCTCAGTCGAGGGGCGTGATCCTCTCTCCGTAGGCCCACAGTGACAAAGTTTGATCTGTGAGAGAAAGAAACAAAACAAACAAACAAACAAAAAAAGAAAATCAAAACTATCTATCAGGACATTTCATGAATAGATGGAGCACTATTATTATTTTTAAGAACATACTCGCACCCTCCACCCCTTCCCGAAGTTTAGCCCACCAGTTACAAAAGTCAGCCTTGTGTCATAATTGATTACTGCTCGAAGTTTTTCACTCCTGTAATGTGACTTTAAAATGTAACCTTTTGATTTACCATTTACTCAGCACAAAAACAATATTACTGTTTACAATTATTACTTCATCGCCCAAATAGCTATAAAACCCCAGGAGCATATTAAAATATTAAATGGAGTGAAACACCTACACCTGTCCGCTATGGTAAGCTGTTATAGAAAGTAGCAAACATTGCATTTATTTCCATTTCTGCTGTTATAAAACACCGCTCGTAAACCCACAGAGCTCTGTCCACGGATGGCTGAAATAAAATAAGTCGTTGATTTCTAGCTTGAGTGTAACCTAATAAATTCTTCATCGGCCCAAACTTTCTTTGAAAGAAAATGACGAATACAAAGAAAGGTCACAGAAGAGCTAACACGTGCTCACCATAACACGTCCTATATTAAAGCCATATGTTCGCAGAGGGGTGCAAACATCCTTATGTGTTTAAATGCATTATTACATAGTCATGGTTTTTAACAGTGAAGCCAGGTGCCTGCCTGCCTAACTGTCACCATCAGAGTTGTCTTCAGCACCACTGTGAGAGAAACTCCTCTAATTACTTTAAAGGCCTCATTTGAATAAAGTTATTAGAAAGTTTCTGCCACAATAGGTTAATGATCAGAATGGCATGTTAACATTATTATTATTATTATTATTATTATTATTATTATTATTATCAATAATAATAATAATAATAATAATACATTGTATTAGTAAACAATTAGTTACTTAAAATGGACCAAAACATTCACCCCGACAGCGACACATGCAAACATGTTTTCTACTATAATTTTCACACTTCCCTTCATTTAATCACAAACAGGATGGAAATTATTAATCAACCTTAATTTGACGTTTGCAAAACACCTTAGACGATCTGAAGGCAACATTCACCTCTACAGAGCAGCGCATCCAGTGTATCAGACACGTCTTTACGCTTGGTTGAGAATACACGCATTGGGCCTAATGCATTGTGCTGGAAGAGCAACGCCGAAGAAGTGCAGGATGAGCTCAAACATGAGAAGCTGATCTGGTAAATGTAAATGACGAGCTTACTGCTCTCTCTCTCTCTCTCTCTCCCCCTCACAGTTCACAAGGCATCACTTTTACATCTATTCACTCATAACTTTTTATATTCGTAAAAAAGCAAATGCATTCATGACGTGTACAATTAAAAGTTAAATGTAGCCTATACATAATCACACAATATTTCTCTCGCTAAAATATCATTCCAGGTCTTTGACATCTTCATAAGTCTGAGTTCCAGATCTGTTACGACCCCCCAAATGGACACTCTCCCAAATGTTTATTCATGCAGACACTGACTATAAGTAGGCCTATAAATACCTCTTCTGAATTACGTTTTAAAAAATAACTCAAGTTCATTTTGTCATCCATTCCTAAGCTCTGTATTTACAAAAATGTTCTTCTCCAACATGTGTTAAGTTTATGAGATAATCATAAATCAAAAGCCTTCGAAATGGCTTGGAGTCAGAAGTTTTTCACAAATATTTTAACAAAAGTCGAATTTGTGTAAAACACCGACACTGAATGGCCTGTGTAAAGCATCAGAAGCGTATTTTAAAATGTACTCAAATAATTACGGAAAGACAGCCAATACGACGTAAAAAGGCCTATTTGTCCTTAGTGTCCACCTCTGTTTGAATCACAAGACAGAGACTTGACCTGAAACATGAAGAGAAGTTATACAGGATTTAAAAAAAAAAAGGATTTCAACAATAATTTTCAGACGCCTACGACTATTCATACTGACAAAAGGAACCCTGAAATGTAGAACCATTCTGCTTGTGTGAAGTTCAAAGAGCCGTCATAGTCAACTGCACGCTCCGACGGTCGTTGTTAATGACAGACTATGCATTCTTTCATATCAGCGCGCAGACAAATATTAGATTGGGAATATCAATATAATACGCAAAGGTGAACATACACGCAGAGGAGGCCTATGTATAAATAATTCCAAGGTAGACCTAACAGATATTTATGGATTGAAATGCAACTTTCATTCCAGTTTAATGGCTTTTGTGTTTATTCATTTATGTTTCACTTTAAATGTTAGGGGCGTTGTTTCAGTCAAACGATTACAAGACCATAATGTTAACATTTCATGGAAGAGTTCCAGTAGCAAACCACGTGATTAGCCATCTTTAGGAGAGCAAAAAATGTCTGGCTCAGTCAATAAACAGAGTTGTCCCGTTTTTAAGTGAGCTACTAAGCCTTTGTTCATTGCTGCTTTGCCCCGTCTTTTTCCGAATCTTGGGGTGGTAATCAGATTAGAAAAAAACAGACAGCATCAAATAATTAGCACGAAACACGAGGCCACTGCTGAGAATTTCAACCTGTTCAGCAGTGAGAAAGAAGTTAAATCGTTAACAAAAACAGGCGTGCGCAAATCGGTCCTACATGGCATTTGCAGAAGAGTTTTTGTTGACCTTCTGAGTTGTATTGCTTGTGTGAATATGCATTAAAAATCAACAGATAGTCGATGGCGGATTTATGGACTGTATCTTATTAGGGGTAAAATGACTCACTGGTTCCGATTAAATGAAGCATGACGGACTAATTTTAATGTCAAAATCTTTCTTAATGTCGATGCTTACTTGATCATTACTGCTGAAAGGCGCGCATAGGAATGCATTTGGGAATCACGCTTGCGTCAAAGTGAATTACAATTAAATTTGGAATTTAGGGCCCCCTCATTCTTCTGCGCAACGCACAGCTCTAGAAAGAAGTGTAAGACAAGCCCTTAATCCCTTAAAACTAAAATAAAAGTGCTCCCCCTCTTTTTAGATTTCATGTAACGTTTACGCACAAGTCCCGTTTTGACTCACCTTTATAATTGTTTCCTCGAGTGACCACAGGAGGCCGGTAGTGTGCTATAGCCTACTTTAAACATCCCACAACCTATTTTCAAACGGCCAAAAACGCCTACTCTGTACCTTTCGGTATAAAGTAAAAAAGTCTTTCACGGAAAATATTTCTGCTGATAGATTGTTTGGCCACATGTTCAGGTACTGACTTAATTTGTTTGCGCGTATGGTTCATATCTAAGATTGCAGGTGCAATTCAGTGATGCACCAATAGGTGGCACAGTTGTCTTAAACTTCTTGGCGACGAGCGGCTAAGTGATAGAAGTCTGACCCTCTAACAGAAAAAACTGCGGACTTCTCAGAACATAGCACTTTCCAGTTGCTGCAGTTTAGTAATTTGGCAATGAGCTCCGTAAGTAGTGAAAAAGGCCTTTACCAACTAATAATAATAATAATAATAATAATAATAATAATAAATTCGCAGTAAGACATAAAATTTGTATTTTGTATATTGCATTTTACCACATGGCAATAAATATAATGACAGGCAGTACGTACAGTGACATATAACATGTAGCTAATCCTCGACAGCATGTTATGACATTGCAAATAAAAACAGTGTTCGTGCGCTCGGCAGGACAGGTCTAAATACGGTTTTATTTCTGATTTCTAAAGCGTGAGGCAACTTGATTTTAACCTTGTCACCGTGGAATGACTTAATCCCGTTGTCTGCAAAAAGAAAATACACTTTGACACGCAAAGAAAGGGACCGACACACACTCATCAAAAGCTGTCACAACCGGTCACCTAAATGTTGTAAACTTAACGGCTTAATCGTAAATCAGGCTTTGTGGATTTACTATACGATGCGAACAGAGTTAAATAGAATTCATTGGTGGATGAACTGTTTCTAAAACGCTGTGGACATCAAACCGAATTAAAGCTGTTCACTCTCTCAGTTACAAAAATATCGAAATATTTCGTCATTTGTTCTAATGTGCGGCTCTTCGCCTTATGGTTTCTGTCTACCTATTTATGTATAATAATAATAATAATAGTAATAATAATAATAATCCCATCCGTGAATGCCACTTAAAACGAATATGAAAGAAATGTATCAAATTATTTCTCAAATTGGCATTCAACTCTAGACCCTTACACAGGCAAACGTTCGTGTTCGTGTTCGTGTTCGTGGGCGCACGCACATACACACACACACACACACACACACACGCGCACACACACACACACACACACACACACACACACACGTGCATCAATCTGCACATCAACAGACAAGAATTCAGATTAGAAAAATACATTCAGATTAGATGATGCACTACAGAAAAACAATACTGATTTGCATTACCGTGATGGTGGATAAGATTGTTAGTCCCTGTGTTTCCCAGTTAACATAATTACAATAAAACATTGTATATGTAGAATTAACCCAAGAGCACCCTCTGCTCAGAGTAACTGGTACAATTGTTAAAAAAAATCAGCTAAAGGCCATAACAGACAGAAATAATAGCGCCGTCTTAGTGCAGAGTACTGATAGGAGACAGTAGCGAAGGCTACAAGTCCCTCCAATGCAAAGACAAATCTAAAAATAAATAAATAAAAAATAACAGAAAGAGGAAAAATGGAGAGAACATTCTGCTCCTGAAGTTGGTATCATGTCACCAAATTGCCTGGAATGTGAACATTTTCGCACAATTTTGTATTGCAATATTCCCGAATAATTCCGCGGACCTTTGTGATAAATCTTAATCGTTATGATTTATGAACAATTTAATGCCACTATAAGAACGAAATTAATGCCAGTGTTTTACCCTTTCAGAAGTATGTCTGTATTATATTATATATGCCTATATTATCGAGCCTAAATATTTTCAGCAGCACTGTCGCATGAGTTAGCATATAGTAACTACTTGGGCTTTAAGGCCTACGTGTGTTCGTTGTGTATGTTATTCAGATACAAGGTGAGGAAAGGGGAACGATGACTCAGATCGAATTGGAACCATCAGTCCACTCCAACAGCATAATTATGTTTCATATACGACTTTAAATCTCGGTAGACTGAAACCGGCCATTCCTGTATTTCGGAACTTTTTTTGAAAGATTATGTAGGTGCGCTAATAGCCTCACCTCATGTGTGATTGAACCTCTGTAATTTAATGAGTGGTTAACTGAAAGTAGACTGTTGTAGTAATACGACAAACAAACGGAGTTGAAAATATTGTGTGTCTAGAAAGCCTCATCTCAATCTACTGGCCAATAGAAAGAGAGGAGCCCTCACCCCTAAACTAATCAGAAACCCATCGGAGAAAATGAAAACGCGGAGAGACAGGACGAGACTAAGCCCCACAAAACTTGAGAGGTGATTCCGATCAAGAGACATGATCGAAAGACAGAGGTTGTGAAAGTGGAAGATGGTTCCGCAATAGAAAATTCTGGAACTATTTTGTTTAGCGGGAATATAGATTCAGTGATTTTTTTCAGCGCACATCAGATTGGAAACGGGAAAACATTTGACATATTTAACCCTAGCAAGTAAGAGACGTCAAAGACTTTTACTTTAACATGAAAACATTAAAAAATCGTAACGGTTTGTTAAAATTCGGTATATTTGTCCTTAGGCCCGGTAACTGTACAGAAATACATGTTGAAGTACCTTAAGCCTCTCCCATGGATCAGCGACGTATGTAAATTACTCCAGAGCTCTGGTTCTGGGCGAATCCGTTCCGTTTTGCTTGAATCCGCCTCTCCATACTCGTTCCTATTGACGCACTTAAAGACTCTTCCCTCAACCTTAAGGCAAGCAGCAGCAACCAATCACCGAGCCATTACGGGCTTCAGAGGAAGCTGTTTATGTGACTCCAGCGCTAATTAGGCTCATGAACTAACAAATCGCTAGCACAACTGGTGAGGAACCGATCACATCCATGGATTGTCTGGAGAAGTCGACCATCTCTATTGCGATTTGTTGATTTGTGCTTTTTTGGCAACCATCTTCTACGGTGCTTTCTCCACCCGAACTTATTTATTGCTGACAAAACTTTGGTTCTTGGTGTGTGGAGTACTTTTGAGCGAGAGCACTGGGCACCTCTTTCATCTAAACTGGGGAATCTTGAACTGGTAAACCATGTTTCAACCCACACCGAAGAGGTGTTTTACTATAGAATCGTTGGTAGCGAAGGATAATCCTTTGCCAGCGTCGAGATCCGAGGAGCCCATACGACCAGCGGCTCTCAGCTATGCAAACTCAAGCCAGATGAACCCTTTTCTAAACGGCTTTCATTCCAGCAGCAGGGGCGTCTACTCTAACCCGGACTTGGTGTTCGCGGAGGCTGTTTCACATCCTCCAAACTCAGCAGTCCCAGTGCATCCCGTTCCCCCTCCTCACGCGTTGGCTGCCCACCCGCTTTCGTCCTCACATAGCCCGCACCCTCTTTTTGCGAGCCAGCAAAGAGACCCTTCAACTTTTTACCCATGGTTAATACACAGATATAGATACTTGGGTCACAGATTCCAAGGTAGGTTGGAATTTTTACTTTCTTTTCATACGTCCGGATTTAGGAAGTATTCTACGTGTGCACTAGTTATGATGGGAAATTGCAGCCCCAAATTTAGACACAAATTCACCGCCAGGCAAAACTGCTTTTGTTTTTCCCCAAATATTCCAGTTCTGAATCCGTGCGATATTCCGAAGCTGAATATGGAGCATTATATAGCTTTCGAAGAAACTATATAAAAAAGATGTTAACTTTTTGTTTGACACATTTTCAGTACTTTCGCTTAGTACTTTAAAAACAGATGCAGTTTTCTCTGGGCAGAATTTACAATAACTGCTTACACATTAGGTTTATTATAAAATAGTTGTAACGATATATCAGTCCTTTAAAATGTATTTGATTAGATTTGTTTAAAAATGAATATCGCAAAAAAAAGCAGATAGAAAAATTGTAAACAGAAGCATGACTTCAGCTTAAAGTCTCAACCAAATAAAATATGTTGGAAGAAATCAAGTACAAATACTGTTATATTATTTAATAAACAATGCAGTTCGTGAAGGATTTGATTAATTGCTAACAGATTCGAGTTCCTTTTTCTGGTCCTTGTAATAGAATAATTATACCTGGATCGCATGCATTCATTTTCATACATTCCAGTTTTCCCTTTTTTATTCGTGGTCAGTGTGTTATAGTTTTCTATTTGGCCAGATTTATCCGTATGTTCCTGTGCATTTGATTAATCAAATGAATCCTGTGAAACTGCTTGTACGTGCGATGCGAACGTTTATGGTCTTAGACTTTGGCCTGTATCATTGCTCCGCTGCGAGAGATCATTTTCTCAAATTTGTCATGTGGTGTCTAGTTTATAATTATTTTAAATGAATTTCATTCTTATCATGGGCTACAACATCAGAAACACTCTAGAAATACAACATTTTTTGTGTTTCAATGTCACTGTGTACTATTGTCATTACAAAGTTTGTGCTTGGCCTACTGAACGATAAACACAAACTGACTTCAAATGCTATATTTTTAATACCTGTCCTTAATGTGGGTCAAACAGCCTCACGCTGAGTAAACATTACAGAACTGTTATTAAACAAACGTTGTCAATTGGGCCTACTCACTCTCATATTTTACATTCTTGAAGGCTAGTACGCGAACAATTACGAAATTATCCGAGGCTATTCCATCAATTAATATTAAAATGCAGTTTGGCCTGTCTTAGAAGAACAACTATTTTATAGCGCATTATTCGTTTGAAATGTCACCAAATTGCCAGCTACAGATAGAGTGGTCCTACTCTTGGTCCTCGTCTGCAGCTAATAAATTTGAGATTAGTATCAAAAGTGTAGACTGTTTATGAGACACATAGGACAGATTGTAATTATTCTTCTGGTGTTTCCCCTTTACACCAGGTAATGAAACCAGTCCGGAAAGCTTCCTTTTGCACAATGCACTGGCCCGAAAGCCCAAAAGAATCCGGACAGCGTTTTCACCGTCGCAACTGCTGCGGCTCGAGCACGCTTTTGAAAAAAACCATTACGTTGTCGGTGCGGAGAGAAAACAGCTCGCGCACAGCCTTAGCCTCACAGAAACTCAGGTAAGGAGATATTTTTGGGAGGGAGGGGTTCACATGCATTGTTATTCATATATCTCGATTATTCCTATTATTATTACTGGCCTACTTACACACACACACACACACACACACACACACACACGCACACACACAGGCCCAGTCTCTCTCTGGAAACGCTGAATCCAAATGATGCATAATCTGCTGCGCTATCATGACGAGCGATGTACTAAGCGATGTACACCACGGTGTTTGGACAATTGTCACCTTTCACAATTTTACTCCATTCTGTTAATCGGATCTGGACGCTGGGCGTAGGCTACACCTCGTAATATAGTCATAATATAATCCTTTCATAATGTGATCGTCACCAAAAGTGATACAAAATTTAATATGGCCCTTTGACCCATGTCTGTTTTTTTGCGGTTCACGGGAAACCATCATTTATTTATTTATATTTTTTTGTACTTAGTCCCTAAAAAGTATCAGTTATTGAACCAGATACAATATGTTTTACGAAATTATGCGGTGAAATAACCCGTAAAGTAAGCAACTATTCATTAGAACTGTCATTTAATTTACCTGCGTTTGCTCCTTGGCTTTGCGATAACTGTTCTTGAGAATAAATATTTACTGTCGTAGCTGGAGGGATTTTGTTTTGATCATACTCATGGTCATGATGTAACCGCGATTATTGCGAGGCTGAATGGCTCTGCTTCAGACAGACAAGAGCTCTCTCGCAAAATGTCTGGCAATTAACCAGTTAACCAGTTTAAAAGGGATACTTCAAAGAAAGAGGCGGAATCGATGAATTTCCCTTGCCATGTTTAAGATCGCATTTGTGCCTGCTGCACTTTGAGCCGGTCGGAGCCTTTTGTCCTACTAACAGCATCGGCGTTTTTTTTTTAAATAAATAAATGAATAAATGGATTTTTTCGTAGGCCTAAGTGTTGGAAAGAGGAATGAACTACTCTTTAGTACTACAATTAGCACACTGAAAGCAGATTAAATACACTTCACTTGCCAAGTTGTCTTCTTGTTAGTCTTGCGAATGATAAGGTTCGTTTATGAATCTAAGACGACATTTTAGACATTATACAATGTACTATCATTCAAAGGATTTTAAAAGCAATAAAATGATTATTGTGGCATTCTAATTTCAAACAATAGTAAATTGTCTTTTAACATTACTATACATCACGGCAAAGGACATTATTATTATTATTATTATTATTATTATTATTATTATTATTATTGCAGCCGTCATCGCTTTGGTTTCATATTGGGGAATTCAGTCAATGTATTCGCTGAACAGACCATTTTTGCTTGCCGTCACCGCATGGTAGGCTATTAGACAAAACAGCCCAGTTTCGATTTTTGAGAAGAAGGACACAATTTCTGTCTAAATTCCCGTTAATCTCCTTTATTCGATTTTCGCGTTGTATTTTTATTTATTTATTTTCTGGTAAAATCATTCACAGTGTTTTACTGAAAGAGAATTTGTTCTGGGCTGGTCTGTCATTAATGCGAGATGCACGAGGGGGTTGGCGAGCCTTTTGTCTGTGTGAGTCTTTTAGGCTCCTAGGTCCGTTACTGATACTTTCTGTTAAGTATCACTAACCGACTGCTATCTGTACCTCTGTTTTTCAGAGTTTGCATGGGCTGGTTTGTGGCTGTGTGTGTGTGTGTGTGTGCGTGAGATTGGGGGAGACAGAGAGAAAGAGAGAGAGAAAGCATGTGTGTGCGTATGTGTATATGCATACGTGTGTGTGTGTACTCATTGTTAATCGGAGGTTTCGTTTTTTCTGTTCCACAGGTAAAAGTATGGTTTCAGAACCGAAGAACGAAGTTCAAACGACAGAAACTTGAGGAGGAGGGTTCGGAATCACAGCAAAAGAAGAAAGGGACCCATCACATAAACCGGTGGAGACTGGCCACGAAACAAGGAAGCCCCGAGGAAATAGACGTCACCTCAGACGATTAAAAGACTTAAACTGTTCGAAGCCGGGACAGCGCGTGGCTTTTTGGATGACATGGATAAGGATGTTGTGTACTGACAGAATGTGAGAAAGAGAGAGAGAGTGAAGCCAATGTCACATTTCGATTCTTCGGAGATCGGCAGCTTGAGGGTGAGAGATCCGATTGGTGGCACTGCTGCCACAACGAATAAACTGTCAATACTTTCCCACGTTGTCATGGCAATGTGATTGACAGGTATCACTTGCAGTCCACCTTGCCCCCACCACACCCACCACACCTACCCCCTCCCATCACCACTATTCCCTCACAAACCGCCAACTAAAATACAGCTCAATGCGCATAGGACGTTTGCACTTCTCGAAGTTTTATTTTGTATTTTTTTAAACATGAACGTTCCACTCAAAATACCAAAATATTCAACTGTTTTTGTAAAACCTGAAATGCATGGTAGAGCAAACATATCTTAATTTGACTTTTTTTTTCAAAACAAACTTCGTTTTGACTCTATTTTCAAATCCCGAAATGTTGTCTTCCTTTTTTTCTATGACAGTGTGGCGTCTTTGAATTTATGATTATCGTGTTCAAGTGATTGTGAAAACAAAAAGAACTAGCAGTGCTGCGTTAGTGTTTTTAACCAAGAAGAAAAAAAAACGAATGAAAATATTCAAGTAAAAAAAGTTTATAAAAGTTTACTACGGATGAGAGTACTTACGATGAAAAAAATTATCCACAACATTCCTAAAAATTTAAGATTTACAATGACTCCCTAATCTTGGTGGACTCGGTGGAATATATTGGACTCGCCCCTCTTATTATGAGTTGCCACGAAGGACTAAATGAGCGAATTGACGGCCGCCTTGGCAGCAAAACTTCAAGCACTGAGCGTATTCCATGTATAGAGATACTAAAAATTAATGTTTCTGTTTAATTCTCTTTTACCAGAATGTAAATAATTTGTGTTTGTGTTAAGTTTGCTACAATTTTAACGCAAAGTATACTTCCAAGAAGTATGTAATTGTCAATATTTTGTCAATAAAGTTTTATCAATATGTTGCTCAGAATAAAATCACAGGGTTTTGATTTTGACAATCGGTTGTTAATAGTTTGGGCCTCGCGAATAGTTTGGGATTTTCATTAGGGTTCACATTATGGCTGGGGTAGTTTTGATAAAACTGTCACAACGTCGTTGGGAGGACAAAGGCGCATATTTTTACTGGCAGTTCAGCTGCCGTTTGAGTCAACGATCTCAAATTATGCCCACTGCGCAGGCTCACTGGACACTTGAAACGTTTTAATTTTTGTAACAACGGTGGAGTAGGGCAGATAGTAACACCGGCTAGCCTTTATGATTAACCTGAAAAGAGAACCGCGTAACACAGAAATTAACTGGTTAAAACGTAACACAAAAGACTGCTGTTACCAGTCTAAATCTCGTTTTTTTTCGGGGGCCAAGGACTTATTTTTTCTCTCCGTTTGCTTCTCAGTCTGATAGACGGCATTAATCAGGTTTACTTCCATTGACGGAGCTGCAGCGCCTGGGCTGTTCAGGCTACAAAGAGTCCTCCGAGCTTTTGTGAAAGTGCAAATCAGTGTAGGCAATTATCATACGAGTAATATGAGGGGGGAAAGGGGATGCATTGCCCAGTGGTCCACTTTAATCTCTTAATCCGTGGATCCAAGGGGGCCTGGTTGGACATAATTTAGTACAATCTGACTACCCCTCACTATGCGATAAGGGAAGGTTGCAATGTGCCGCAAAATAGGAGCTTTGTTTAAAATCTTGTCTCAGACAGACACGGTTGGGATGTGAATGCATGCCCCGTTTCCGCAAATTAGCCATAAACAATATAAAATAAACCAATGAATTTTATATTTGTGCAGAAAACTCATGGTAGGACCTGAGAAACCCCTTCTTTCTGGTCAGGACAGTGCTGAACTTGTTAGCTATTTTTGTCGTTTCAATAAGACAATGAGACATCACGAGGGGCGCAAAATAATCGCCTCTTTGGCTTTGGTTCACTTTCAAACGTTTCACCATACAGTCAGATATATCTGAGAGAGGTAGGCTATAGGCTGAGTTTAGATACTTTGCTCAGATTTCTTCCTGTCCAACACTTTTTAACGGTTTGATAATGAAGCTTTATTGGGAGGGGGACTTTACATAGACACCATGGATGGGGAATTTTAAAACGGTCTGTGGACTATAACGGCAATAAAAAAATCTTCAGAGAATACCATTAGCTTTGAAAAACCCCTAAAAGCTTTATTACAAACCCAGCTTTGAAATAGAGGGATTAGGAGGCTGAAAGGGTCCCACAATAGTTAGAAGAAAAGGTTTCATGGTAATGAGGTTAATGCCCTTTGTATCTCTGGACTCCACAACTTCATTACCCCTATCTCGGGCAACACCGAGCGGCTCAGAGCCCGCAATCCACTCGAGCTTTTCCCTACCCTGCCTAAAGAAGGATTTGATAGCAGTCCTGTTCAAACTAGATAATTATATCTTTTCAAGTTGGAATTAAGATAAAGAAAGTGCAGTGAAGGCGGTGAGCCTTGATCCGCGGCAAACAAATTTGGCGCACTTTCTCTCCTCGCCGAGCCTCAAAAGGCAGGACAGCCCCCTCATTAGTGCCCGCTCTCCTGTTATTAATTTTGCACCCTCCATTTAAAATGTGCCAGTGTTTTGAATTTAACGACGGACAATCGGATCAAATTAAATGAGGTGAAATTTTATTTTCTTCAAGCACAATCAGGCCTGGAAACTTTTCATTAAAGGAAATTAAAATTTTAATTCACATAGAATTTGTCCGCTCCTGCTCAGAGATTTAAATGTGCGACGTGTAACTCTGCAAACAAATACAATGGTTCCATCTGAAAAGTCTAAAATTTAAATACTGATAACACAGTACTTAAATTCAACTTCTCATCCGACTTGTTGGCATGTATAAATACTCCTTTGTCCATTATATTTTTTTCCCTTTGAAATAGTGTCTATTTTTACACATATAAAAGAGTTTTTTTTTCAGTTTCAGGGTATGCAATTCAAATATAAGGCAATGTAGGAATGAGTGCTTAAATTGCATGCAAATTTTAAGTCTGCGTGGATGCAACACTGTAGACATCGTAACAGGCAATACTGATATCACAGTGAAACTGAAACGCATTAAGTTTTAATTGGATAAAAAGTTCATATCTGCCACTTCCACAGTGACAGTATTAAGTATTATTCCAACCGTTCTAATTTCGGTTTCCTTTCCACTGATCAGCCATCGGAGTCACTGAGCTCTGGATTAGCCTATGCAGTCGACCTCATATATCAATCGATTTACTTTTCCAAACAAGCATGCTGGGCTTTGGAGAGAGGAGTACCGGCGACCTTCTGACCTGCTTAAATAACCCCCTGTTGCGATAACTCGTTCAGGGGCAACATTAACCAAAACATAAAAAAAGCCACGCTCCGGGATAAGAAAGCGATCAATCCCCGAGAGTCCAAGTGTACCATACAATACCTACTATCTTAAACAAAGTCTAGAGTCGATTTAGCTTGCAGCTGTTTTTTTTTTTTTTTTTTTTTTTTTTTTTTTCCTATAACGGACCTCAAGGTTTAAAACGAGGTGTAAAACTTGGGCCCTTTTCTTAGCATGGTGTTAAATAATTACCCGTCATTTAAAACAGCCTCCTATCAAATAACCCCACTGACCCAAAACCTCTAATCTGCAATTACTAGCATTAATTACGTCCGCTGATCCTGCTAATGTGAATAACACTTTTCACAGGACGGTGGACGGCGAGAGTTTAGGTGCACACAGGTTCAGTTTAAATATCTTTCCCAAAAACATTTATTAGGCATTATAACCGAAGAAAGGGGTAATCCATATTAATACGATAAGATACATGAGTAATGCACTATTTATTCTGAATATTTGATTCTGGATTTGCCTGTCCTATTTAATCCACAAACTTATTTGAACTGATGAGCATCCGCATCATTAAATGGCGTTACTGCGCCGGAACCTCGCCGCCTGTCTGTAGTCTACAACATTTTATACTGTACTTCTACTTGTACTCGTACCCCCCACCCTACTCCCTCTGGTTGATCTCGTGCAAAGTACCAACTGGCGCGTGTGTTTTTAAGGTGATATTTATAGCCCGTTCCCCGCAGTCGCGGTGGTGGAATATGACGTCACGACAAACTTGATCTATCCCGTTTCACAAATTGCTTCTGAAACTGATCCTTGAAACCAGAGATTGGACCCTACATAATTCCCATGGCCTTGACATAAGGTACAGCGATAAATATACAAGACTAATGAGCAATTACCATACAATCACCCTTCAAATAGCTTACAATATAATAAATTAAATATCACTCTGTCTCATATTCAGCTTCTGCCTTAATTATTAAATGAGATGCACTACGTGTTTATGTGAGCATATCGTCGAAGAACACGTTTTGTTCTCATTTTCTGTGGCATGGGGACAAATATGACGGTTTTATGAACTATGAAAAGAATATTAGGCTTGCTATGTTATAAAAATAATTTAGAAACAGAAAAATAAGACAAAACGAACCTTTGACGAGGCACTACTCCTTTGACTCTATTACTACTTCAGACAACAGATTGTGAAATAATATAAAGGCCCATATATTATGAAACAGTGAAAATTGTACAACAAAATTATATAGTTTAAAAACGGTAGGTGCGTTTCCTTTATTTTTATATCTGGTATAAGTTCTTTAAATATAGAAAACAACTGACTAAAATAACCAAACCCACGGACTCTCTCTCTCTCTCTCTCTCTCTCTCTCTCTCTCTCACACACACACACACACACACACACACACACAAACGCGCACACGAATACACCAATACTTAAGATTAAAATGTAAGGAGAATGCTGTCACTATTGTGCATTTATGGACGAAAATGGTTCCAGATGTGCAATGTGAAACTGTGAGGTCAAACACATTAAATCAAGCTATTGATGACCAATGATTACAAAAAAGGATAATCATTCGAAAAATTTCTAGTAACAATAGTATGAATACAGCAACAAGAGTAGTCTATATTCTGTGTGAATTGGCGCTAGATATGTCGATTTAAGATGAGCAGAAATGTAACAATAGGCAAGAGACGATTTGGATGTCAGTTTTATAATTTGATCGATCAAATATTGTTCTTGTGGGTGAGTTTGACCTGGACCAGCCATGGAGTATGTAGTTCATTCGAAGAAAGTGCATAATTAGAGGGCAATCAATTCGGAATGTCTGGACTTTGAGTTTACATATTCCCCCGTTTCGCTCCTATCCAGCAGACTATGATTACAGTTGTGCAGCGACTCCGAGAGAACAACCACCGCAACGCTCATCAGATCATTCTCAGGGATTTGTCCTTTTCAACCTCATTTGAATGCTTTTCAAAGAACTCGAAGAGGGCACACACACACACACACACACACACAAATTCAATCACACAGACAAATATACAACCTCCGCGAGTATTTTTGCCTGTTTAATAATAAAATAAAAATAATAAAATAATAAAATAGAACAATCAGTGTTTGAAATAACAATGTATGGTTGAAACATATAGGTAGCTCAAACTGAAACACTGACATTACATAGCTGAGCAATATCTTGGCCAAATTACGTCAAATATTAGGTCACTGGAATGACTTTCTAGTACAACTAGAGTGCGCAATAACACGTCAACGTGCCGAGCTTTTCTCAATGTCAGACGGCAAACACTGAAAGTGTGAGGCAACGCTGAAATGAAAAGTGATCCTTTCCGCACGCTAAATAAAATGAAGCCCACCATTCAAAGACAAGGACATATCATTATCACTGGTCGATGAGCTGTAACCTATCTGATTTGCAGTTTTCTGGTAATTAGTACGATGCACTGAGAACACCGTTCCTAATCATACTGGAGACTTAACTAGTCATAATTGAAATCAATTAGGCTATGTACCCATTCATTTTGTGTAGCCTGTGTTTCTCTTTGCGGGTAGGCCTATATCATGACTAAAGTTAACTTTATCATTTTTATGTCTGGTCCGCAGAAGAAATAAAGAATCGCGAAGAGCTTTCTTAATCTAAAACGGATATGGGGACAGCTTGGCGATTAGGGCCGCACTTGTATGGCAGTTTGAACAGAAAATAGGCTACGCTGCAACTAGTCACGTATTGCTATGCCAATCTCTAGGAGTATATTTGATGAGGAAACGTCGCAAAGTCAGCGAAATTACATACTGACAAATGGCCCATTTTATAATTAATCATTCATATTGCATGTCGGAACGATGGAACGCACAGAAATACGAAACTTTTTCCACCTGCAACTGTCTCTTGGGGTCTCTGTATCTCTCTGTTTCTCATCAGACTTCTGGACACGTTGGCGCGTGTCCCATGGCACGCGGGGAGTTTCGGCTTCTGCTTGCACTTGGCCTGCATGGTGAGCTGACCCTCCCGCAGTTCAGGACAACATGAAACATTTTTAATTTAAACTCTGCCTCCCACGTAGACCAATTTACCCTCGTCCATAGCACTCGAGTAAAACAACTGCGTAAAGATCCCAAATTTCAAAGTATTGTAATTTAGCATAGGGCCTGTATCTAGGACGGACAGCTAAACAGTTCTCAGTTCTCAGACCTGAGAACTGGGATTCTAGGAGCTACGCAGGCGGTTGGTTTATTCGAATAAAACCCGGGGATAAACTGATGTAATAGGGCTCTCTGAACGCTAGATTACATTTTTGCATTTGTTCAGCGCGAGGCTTAAAAGTCAAGAGGTTTTCCTTGAGCTTCCACTGCGAGGAACATTTGCGCAGCTCCCCTATTGTTTTCCCGTGTAATGTATTGGCTCACTTACCCGCACCCCTTCCTCCGAAACAAATTGTCTGCTGCCCTACTCTTCTGAAGAACACTAAATAAAAAGCATTTACTGCATATGTATCTGCAACTGACATTCCTTTTCTGAGCGCTTATGGGGAGCATATGTGCTGACTGTACACCTGATAAAATACCTCAGGGGTTTCATTCCCTAAATAAAATAAACAGTGGGTTGACTAAATATATCACACGTGTTACCATTCTGATTTTCTTGTCTTTTCCAGCATATTTGTTAAGTTATCGCGATGTATAGTTTATAACGGTGGTCTGTTGAACATATCCATATGTTTTGAAATGTCATCATTACAGTGTACCGTTCAAGACGCAGCAACTTAAGATACTTTGGTGAATTATCAAAAACATATTTGGAACAACTTTTCCTTGTAAACGATTTTCATATCTATTAATAGGGTTCTTACACTTGTTATAAGTGGGTGTTTGGTTTTGTTTGCCAACAAGTAAGTGAAGCTGGCTGAAAGATGAAACATGAAGAGCCCCTCTATAACTAACCTTTCCTATGGTAGCAAGTCTTCCTCTTGCTAAGATAATGTATTGTAGAATGCTATCTTTTCAAGTAGAATATACATATTATTAAGCAAAATAGCAAATTATGGTTCAGTCTCTTCCTTACTCCTAAATAAGTAATGATGTAAAACCATATCATCCCAGTTGTGTCAAAACAATTTTGCATTAGTTTGTACATGTGAAATGCCTATAGTGCACCTTTAAAGCAGTAATTAAAGCAATACCAAAGATGTCACTTCAGGAAGTAATATCTGGGAAAATGTTCTATAGAAACACAATGACACGTAACATGACTAAACTTTTATTTGAGTAAAAAGCCAAGTCAGTGTTCAGCATACATCTAAAGAGACATGAATGTCTTTGCAATGGTGTACTTGGTCCAAAATTCTGTCACTATGTCAGTGTGTAGGGTGCTGTAACCACATGAATACCCTATGCCTGTGTGCTTTCATTTGGGTACAATGAAAAAATCCAGCTTCAAGCTATGAACAGCTTCACTAGCCAAATGTGTTCGAAAAGCAGACACAACAGTCACCAGCAATACTCTTTTTGGATGAACATAAATAGCGCTTAGAAGACAACATATGCTTAAACCTCAGTTAGTATTGTCACCTGTCTCCTGTCAACTTTCAAGTATGCTGTGGTTTGAAGTAAAAATACACACGAACACACACGTACGCACAAAATACTCACACACAAACATACGTGATCTTAGGGTTGGCTGACACTTTCTAACACAAGACTGAAGACTCTCAGAGCTTGTGCTTTCATATACAAAGATCATTTCCAATTTATATTAACACACTAACTAGCCCGCAAGATTATCTGTCCATTCAGATTGAAACTTGCTTCTTTTTTTTTTTTTGTAATCAGAAGATTTAATATATAATGCGAGGATGAGATATTGGCCAGCTTTGCATCTAACTCAGCTGAATTTATGCCTGAGTTTTTTGTCAGGGTCAAACCTGATCTCTCTCTCTGTTATAAATCACCATCAGACTTTAGCTATATAACCCTCTTTGTGTGGTTTGGTGTTCCTATAGCTTCAGTATATTTCAGCTGGAACGGGCCCTTCCACATGCCAAGACAATCTGATGCTAAAAGTGGACCTTATAAAATTTTCCATCCTTGGCCTTCTCATGAGGAACATAAGGAGATTCTGCCACGATAGTCAGTGTCACAACCAAAGTCAGTCTCAAGAGAATGAGTTCTTGCAAAGTTGGGCTCGGAAAGTACAACTGAAACTAAGAACTCTCTTTAGGAGTCCAGAACAAAAGTTACACTGATAAAATCCAAAGCATCCTGCTATCACATTCCACATAAAGCAACTGTCTTGTAACTTATGTATGGGAAACTGAGGCTTATGCAGGAACCCCACTGTGTTTTTTTATGAGGTCTGAACAAAACTGTGTCATCTTCATAAAGACAGTTCAAGTTCTTATTCTGAGTGAGTACTGTATGGTGTCATTACTGAGTATTGTATGGTGTGTGGGTATTGGATACCTGTACAGCAAAAGCCAGTCACAATTTCAGAGGCTGCCTGTTCCACCAATGAGGTGCAAGAGGGCTTGCCTCACTTATTTCAGCATGCAGGAGTATTGTTGCATGTGGGATGAACCAACTACTGAATTCCAGAGTAGTTTCAATCGAGAGGCCGAAAGAGACATTGAAGGACATCTCACTAAAGACGGTCTCTCTAAAGAATCACCACTACTGATTCATTTAAAGCATATCTGTTCCTAAGGATAGTTTTGCTGATTGGCAGGACAGTCAATATGCACAGGCCATTTGTATTTAAACATAATTAGTGTTTTAAGTCCTATTAGTCATTTAATAAAATCTCTTACCCAGTTTTTTTTTCAGGTGATATTGCAAAGGTTAACAGCTGAATCCGATACATGATGTCATAGTTTTGTACGCAGGACATAATCCAAACTAAAAACAGACAAGATTCAAAAACCATTTGACGCAAACCTTTATCAAAGCTCATACAAAAAAATAAATATAAAACATTATTTATATCCACTGAAGTGTATCACACAGTGGCTTTTACGCCATCTTTTCCCAGTTCAGATGACTCAGACACATAACTATTAAGACACACTCATAAGTATAGTAATACGCATTAAGCATTCTAGATTCATATTTTGCTTTTGTGCATATGTTTGTGTATGCGTATGTGTGTGTGTGTGTGTATCAGAGGTTGTTTTGTCTTTGATGATGGGGGGGGGGAGAGCAAAACTGGCCACTTCACACATAAAAGGCTGAGTATGAGTGCATGTGTCTGTGTGTTCTGCTGCTTTCTCTCTCTCCAGCTTCTTGCTGTCCTTTTAGGGGACTCCAGAGGCTAGTTAAAAGGTGTCTGATTCTCACCATGAATCTAATTAGATCTTTGACTGGGGTCTCAACATTTCCTTGAAGGGAAAGAAAAAAAAAAAAAAGAAATGAGTGGAACAGAGGAGAGAAAAGGTGCTAAAACACCAACTCTTTTCAGTCTCCGCCGCAATGCCCCATCCCCCACTCTGCCAGCCCCCTCCGAAGAAAAACAAAGACCAGTCAGCTAATGAAGTTTGTAATTAAGGCACTTCTGTCAGGCACAATGGGTAATTAGGAGCTAGCTTCCCTTGGGTGTTAGTGGTCCAGGCTCATCAGAACACAAGGCAACAAGTCTGACCAGGGAAGGTGGCATCTAAGGCCTCCCTCCAAAAAGAAAGAGGAATGCTAATTTTCACTGTCTTATGACCCAAGCCTGTTACATGTCCGCTGGCAGAGATGTGCTATCTTCCCACTCTGTGTCCTGGTCAAGATGTAACCTTGTTAGCAGACAGCAGCAAGCTAGCAAACAGAGTTGAGCCAGGCCTCTGCAGATATGGGTTGTGTCTGAACAGAAATAGAGATGATCTGTCTATAGAGGTGCAAATATTTCTAAATATATGATACTTTTTTGTTTCCCGGCACAAAGAGAGTAACACTTAGTAGAGGAATTGGCAGGGTCAATTGTCTTTCTTTAAAATCATGTTTTTATAGAGTGAAGGAACACAATAAGCACTTCATTTTAATGTCTCGATTTCAGTCATATGAGTTTCTTTTAAATTCCCCGTAAATCCTAACCATGCTAATTCCATATCATTCTGGAAAAGTCAAATTTTTACAAGCAGTTACAAGATGTTCAAATGGCGCTGCCTCAAATTGCAATACTTTAACATGGTTATTTTCACTCAGTGCTATGACATCACCCATTAGGATCGTGTGTGAAGCTTTTCTCTCTCTCTCTCTCTCTTTCTGTCTGTCTCTGTCTGTCTCTCTCGCTCTCCTTTTCTCTCTCTCTGTCTTTTCCTTTCTCTGTCTGTGCCAGGACAGGCATGCCATTCTGTGCCAGACAGATCCACTAAGCATTCTGCAGGAAGAGCTGCTCCGTTCTAATTATCTCGTTTACTTTAGATTCGTTGACTGTAGTGCTGATAGAGAAAGTTCACTTGGCCTCAATTAGGCATATTTATCTCCGATTATCCTTCAGTGAGATTTCTGCTCGGGCGTGGAGATTATTTTAAAGAGGCGGCGATACGCAGGAGGAATGAAATGCTCTCATGAAGTGACATCTCCAGCAAAAAAAAAAAAAAAAAAAGAAAAAAAAAGAGAGAAAAAGAAAAGAAGGAATGGAGAGTGGAAATTGAATCAAAACAAAGCACCGTCAAATTGTGCCTTGTTCTCCACCTAAAATTTTTACACACGTTGAAAATAGCGGGTCTAATGGTTGTACATTTTTTCCCATTAAACTTGCAAAGCTTTTAATGAATTTGAATTAGTTTTAAGTGTTGTATGTATTTTGGTAAGTCATGAGTGTTCTCTTATACTTACTGACTTAAGCTCCGTCCTATCTGAAATCACCTTAAAATTAAGCAAAGTGTATTCAACTGTGTTTGTATGAAGCAAAAGTATAATCGTGAAATCCAAATCTACCAATCAAAAATGTAATATTTTAGACATTTCCTATCAGAAATGTAAGTCATCATATGAGATGAGCCAATACAATTCACTAAATCATCTCTTTGTGGTCAATAATGTCTCTATCTAATTCATAGACTCTATATATCACTCTCAGTTGGTTTAACCTTGTAAAATTACTGATGTTTTACAGTTTTGGTCTTGTAGCACAGCAGCTATAAATTGTCCCAGGACATCCCGAGTCAACTTAAACACCTTCCAAAATGAGCTTAACTCTTAACACTCAGATATCCTCTCTAAGACACAGTGATATGTCATACAGCACGGCCCATGTCTTCAGGCTGTCCTGATGTCTCTTCCAGAGATACTGTTTATAGATGGGTTCTTGTTTGTCTGGTGTTCTTTGATCTGAGGCCTGCTTTAGCATTCCTGAAAATCATTTACACTGTTTAGACTGGAAGTGTCCCGCTGCAGGGCACAACACCTGCAATCTGAACCTATGACCCTCTGGTAGAGAACACTCACTGGAGCCCCCCCCCAACTGCCTCCCAGTCAGCTGGGGGGATCAGTGTGGACAGACAGCCCCAGAAGTCTTCATTTCCTGTTTGGCCTCAAACCGCCCCCCTCCTCTTTCCTGCCTCAAACTGCCCCCGCCCTGCACCCCCCCCCCCCAAAAAAACATCGTTTCACCTGTGTTCAGGTACTTCTGTCAATGTTTTTTAACATAGGAAAGTCCTGGGGAGCTAAAATGTAATTTGCACAGCTGTGGCCGCAGATACACATGCTTTCACATTTGCTCATTCATATACGTGCACACACATGCGCGCACACACATGCGCGCACACACATGCGTGTTTACACGCACACACACAACCACACACACACACACATCAATGAACAGTTTTTACTTTGAAAAATTAATGTATATATTCATAAGACTGTGACTGTGTACATGCATGTGTCTGTGTGTGTGTGTGTGTGTGTGTGTGTGTGTATGAGAGCGAGAGACAGAAAGAAAGGGGGGCATGTGTCTTTGTGTGTTTTTTTATGAAAGAGTACAAAAGAATGTTTTACTTTAATGCCATTGCACTTAGCAGCACATCAGGCATATGCTCCTCACTAGTTAACATGTCGTGTTTGAACATAAAGCTGTTAATTCAGGTATAGTAATGGTTTTCACCTCTCCAGGGCACTACCAGCATAAATCACACCTATATTGGTTTAGGTGAATATTTCCCCAGACAGATGGAGACATTCAGAGCTGAGTGAATACAGTAGTTCAGATTTGCCAACGAGTACATTAATGTAAACTAATGTTCACAAGCACTGTCCTCCTGGTTATTTCTAAAGCAACAGGTGTGTGTCTGTTCCAAGCTCTGGGTAAATTCAGACTGACCTCTTCCTCATACATCAATCATTTTCAAAACCCAACAGCGATTGGAGAATTTTTGTTTGGAGTCCCACCCCTCCACGTCCACTCTGACCCCGTTCCTCCACTCTGTGCTGCAGGCAGAGGGGAAGATAAAGAGGCTGAAGAACAGCTGAAGGAATCCTAAATATTAGTGGCTGTAAATCAGCCCTCTATGGCCTCTGGGCTACAATTATCTTTTTCTCACTAATAAATCCCCTCAGTCACCGATAAGGTGCTTTCCTCTCCTAAACCTGCCTGCGCTCAGAACTGCCATTTGTTCGGTAATGAGGAGGGATACATGGAAACGTATGCTGAGTGTGTGTGCGTGTGTAGTGTGTGTGGAATAAGTGAGTAGGTGGTGACAGGTTATTGAGTGCTTTTTAAAGAGAATGTTCAGGGTTTTGATGATTGAAAACCATCTGAATTTTCTTTCTTTTTTCAGAGTTGTCCGAAGAACATGTTTAAATTTAAGTTGAAGTTGAAGTTGAAGCTGAAGTTTAAGGTTAAGGTTAAGGTTAAGGTTAAGGTTAACTTTATGTTATATATCATTGATACATAAAATGCCTCTAAATAAGTGTGTTAATAAATGCTGAGAGAAACACATAAAATTGACAGTAATAAAAACTACCCAGACCCGTAACAAGCTATAGAGCTTTGAAAGGTTTGAGAACAATTTGTTACAGGTGCACACATGAACCCTGAAACTTCAAATCTCACACAGAAACACAAATCACATTTTTTTTTCACTTGATCCATGCTGGTAGCAAACCCAACAAACTCAAACCCAGATACTGTTGACACCACTGACTATACGCTGGTCAACAAGTGAGCAAACATAAACATATCGGCACTACTAAATATTACAGTTTCCAAGTAAATGTCAGCAGGACCGAGATCAAATCTACTGACTGATGACAGTGACTTGGGCAGCTGTCAAAAATCCATTTGTATTTGATATGTTCTTTATCCAGTTTATGTTCAGAGAAACTGCTGTCCTGCAGGGTTAGACCTGGAGTGACCTGGAGGGTTAGACCTTTCTCATCTCTTCAAAATGAGTTTACTAAAAAGTGAACTAGTTCTCACCTCTTTTTGCGTGGGATTAACGTGCACAAAAAGTAATGTGAATCACTTTGTTGAGTTTCATGGGAGTGTCCAGTGATAAATTTAAGTTCACGTAACCACGGTCCCATCATCTACCAGCAGCTTGCCAGTCTGAACATTTTTGTGGCATGAGGAAGTGCCAGCGTTAGAATTAACCTGTGCTGATTCTTTCCTCGCTATTGTGATTTTCTTCGGTAAGAGGGATTTCGGTGATGTTTCTGACGGTATGGCAGCTACCATTGCGTCTTAGTCTGGGCTCGTTGTTCGCTGGAACTGCCTTGGGTTGGTCGGCCATCTTGAACCAACAAGAAGAGAACAGGGAAGGAACACACAACAATTAAAAGACAAAATAGAGTGGAAAAAACATATGCAAGCATGTGCAATACTGTTTTTTTTCACAACTCGCTAAGGCTGAACCCTTATTCTTTGTGAGGCCTGAAGTTTAACCTCATTAGGAATGAACACAGTAGATACTGTAATTATTCCTGGGAGGATTGGTCCACACTAATACAAATTACCCAGATAATGAAGCCACTGAGAATGGTCAATGCCTCTCCCAGAGCATCCTGCAAAGTGAACTATTATCTAGAATTAGAGCTTTTGTTTACACTCACCGACAAAAGCCTCTTTGCTGATGCCCAATACCCTTTTATGCTCATACCTGGGCTGCACATGTCAGTGAGACCCAAAGAGGGTGAGTTTAAAATACTTGCTAGGATTTAGGCGTAGAATTTGGGTCACTGGCCTCAAATGAGGGGAAATTCCAAACAAAAAAAAAACAAAAAACAGAAAAAAAACAGGTGTTTCAGCAAAATGAAAATGGCGACTCTGCATATAAATATTAGTTTGTAGAAAGCCCACGAGCGATCCAGATTCCTCAGTTAAGGCAGTGTCCCGCGCAGTGCTTTGGTATTACCCTGGTTCAGGGGAGGTTGCATACTTGTTGTTAAAAGCCCAGTGACTGGTGTTCAACCTGGAGAGAGGGAAAAAAAGAAACCCGCTAGGTGCTCATAAAAGTTCAGCCTGAGTGACAATTCACCTCCGTGGTCCAAAGTGCATCTGGTCTTTACGTAAGAAGGCAATTTAGAGTGCTGAAAATCTCTCTGCTACTTCAAAGATGTTTAAATGTCTCCTGGAGGGAAGGAAATCGTTCCTTTTCTTGCCATTACAAACACTCACTCAAATGCAGACAATAAATCTGTGTTATTTTCAGCATTCCTGCTCGGATCGAATGACACTAGAGCACTCCGGACATTCTCTGCTGTGTCAACCTTGAACACACTCCAAACCTGACAACACATGACAGTTCCAGAAATACGACCCACTGCACTTTTACACTCATCCTACAGAGCTCCATATTGTAAGAGGGAAAGAGAAAGAGGATGAATGTCCTCTGTAAATTCTCCAAACACTTATGGCAATGGTGATGAATTTGGATAAATGGACACAGATGGATGAGCATCAATCTACTCATCTGTCTTCTGTTTATTCTCATCATTCTTTCTTCTCGGCATTTTAACATATGATTAGAATATGTGAGTAACAGATAGTCTTTGAACTGTGAAACGTTCAGCCACTGATAAAACACACTGATTCAAAACAAATTTAATAACACAGCAATTGTGCAATCTCTAATGAAAAATGAATATGCAAAGCAGACAGACCTGTCGCGCTGCTGAACTTCACTACCTTTTTTCCCCTGATGTACTGATTGGAATTTTTTGGTCTTGTCTTCATTCTGAGTGTGTCAGGCGGATGTGTTCCCAGGGAGCCTCCTGCGAGTTTATGTATAAAAGCATTTGAATTTCTCTGCTCTTGAAATTAAAGAACTGCCTGAAGAAACCCTCTTTTTCCTAATTTTAACTCAAGCCAAACAAACCTAAGAGTTTTGACAGACACACAGTGTGAACAGGGCCTTCAATATAGTATGAAAAGGGAAAGTGCTTACAGCACCTTGCCTTTAAGGTCACAGACCCTCAAAGAAGAATTTTTCAGGGAAAACAGGAAACCGACAAGAAAGACAAATGATAGGTTTCACCCCACCAAAGGGGTTTGACATTTTTACCAAAGGTTGATAGACCCTGCTGGCATCCAATTAAAGCACTAATATTAAGGAGCCTTTAGATTCCACAAAATGGAAATGGGAATCCCTTCTCTCTCCTGGAGCAACAAATTCACTGTCAGATGCAGGTTTGCTGTGTTAAAAGGATGGACCCATTAAAACACTCGTCAGACACATATTTTGCACATTTTAAAGTCGTTTGAAGTTTTTGCCTGGATAGGAAGAGCCCTAGTCCTGTGGGTGTGTGGGAAACCAGAGAGAAAGCAAACCAATCCAATCAACTCCCTCTTCATCTTACAAATGAAGCCACAGGGGCAGAAGCCAATTAAGTGACTGAACCTGTGTTTCTCTTAAAAGCCACAAAAGCTCACATCCTGGCGAGGTAACTCCCGAAGCTGATCTTATCTCTCTGTTTCCACAGAGTCAGTTAACTCAACATTGAAAGTTAAATGTGTGCGTGTATATATATATATATACACACACACATTCACACACATACACACACACACACATATATATACACACACATACATATATGTATTATATGTACCGTGGACAAACCTTGATTACTCTTCTCTCTCTCTCCCTCTCTTTCTCTATCTAAATATACCGCAGCACAGACTTCATGTCAAATCACTTCAGGGCCCTGAGAGAGAGAGAGAGAGAGAGAGAGAAGAGGAAGGTGGGGCGTTTAGTGATGCCGTGTGACCTGCTAAACAGGCCCTAATTTGCCTCGTTGGAGGAGGTGTGTGAGTTAAGGTGGAGAAGGACAATGTGTTTGTGTGTGGAAAGGGAGCGGAAAAGACTCTGGTCAGACAAAGTGGAATTAAGTTGTACCTGGGGCAGCACACTCTTGTGTGATGAAAGGAGAGATAGGAGAGAGACGTGAAGGGGGGGGGGGGGTGACAAATCACCCACACTTAAGTGACGGTGGCCAAAGAGATGTGATGTAACCCCTTTAGAGAGAGGGGGCTTTTTCTGAGAAAGGACGATGTTGGCTTAACAGGTGAGTGAACAGGATTCAACACACCTACCAAATCACTGAACAGAATTCATGGGCTCAAAGGGGTGATGTAAAAAATCGCCCAATATACCTAATATAATATTTTAGATATTTTGTCATGTCTTCAATGAGGTCCTGAGAGTTCCAAGAACACTGACAGTCTGACTCGAAGATGATTTAGCTGTAAATATGACAATTGATTAGTTAATTATACAATTACACA
Source organism: Chanos chanos (assembly GCF_902362185.1). NCBI lineage: Eukaryota > Metazoa > Chordata > Actinopteri > Gonorynchiformes > Chanidae > Chanos > Chanos chanos. The sequence goes on along the minus strand of NC_044498.1, from coordinate 40,469,955 downwards.
ATCCATAGCCCACATCACTGTAAGAGTGAAGAGTCAATTAGTCGGTTTGTGATTGTAGTCAATTAGAAACCTAATTGTGATACAACACACACATACACAAACAAAAATATCCTCTGTTTTGTGTGATTTAGTCACAAAACATTTTCATCTGCCTTCAATAAGCCATGAGGAGACTTTTTGAGGGATAAGTCATTCATGGCATGATATCTTGAAGTTCACATTAGACAGACTAATCTCTCTGTGGCAATGTGAGCTCTCATACGTCCCTTGCCACAGTATATAAAACACCTTTTAAACCCTCATGGAGCTCTGCACACACTCACTGACACTCTGTAAACGCCCACCATGCTTCCTTAATACACCACTGACCATTACAATATTATAAAGCTAATATATGGCTTTGGGCCAAAGTGAGGCCTTTTTTCAGCATTCCAATTCTCTTCATGTAGGACAGCAGCAATGCAGGTGGAGAGCAAGCCAGACACAGAAAGAGAAGGGGGGGGGGGTTGGCCATGGAGAGCTCTTCCTTGGATTGAAGTGATGAGGAACTCCCAGAGCCAATAAAGACATCAGGGAGAAAAGAATCCTTCTCTCTGTTTCTTTCTTTCATCTTCTCTCTCTGTCTCTCCTCGCCAGGGCAGATCTCTCGCCTCAGCTGGCAGTGAAGACCATGCTGAGAGCACAGAACATCTGGATCAGAGAGAGCAAGAGAGAGAGAGAGAGAGAGAGAGAGAGAGAGAGAGAGAGAGAGAGAGGGGTTGGAAGCAACTTAGTTGTTATAATTTTTGTCTCTGTGTTTTGTACTTAAATGTAATTTTATTTGGGGTTAGTGTAAGACCATGTGGAAAACTTTATGCATGAGTAAATATGTCTACAATGGTTCGTGGTGACTTGCTGAACCCTTGTAAGAAAGCCTACACTTAGAACCAGAGTAATTACTTAAAATTATTAGAATTCATTTGCTCTGCTCATGTAGCTTATAATTGTTTCTGTATGTGAATACTTGTTCATTTAAATCCACTTAGATGACTCAAATGCCGAGTATTAGAAATGCCCACATCCTCAGTCTCTCTTCATCAAAATACAAGCAACAAGAAAGAGCAAATCTATATGTCACAGCCACATACAGATTTTGAAATGTGTTTACAAAGATGAAGGAATCTGTTACATCCTCCAAAAAAAGCAAAAACCCTTACAAAAACAACACAATTTAAATATTTTCCGTTTGTGAAATAATCTGTCATTTATTATCCAAATATTTTTTTTTTCTATTCAGTACGGCGCACTGAACCCAGTACTAAAGAATGCACTAAATAATAATGTAAAACCTTTGTTGTAAATCAAATGATGTGTGCTTTGAATGAGACTGACACTCTCCCTTATGTTATGAGGTGTTTAGGAGTAAAACGTCCTCTTTGGGTTCTTCTGTGAAACATTTTAAGAAAACTGTACATTACGCCAGCGCCAAATCTGATGTGGCGATCCAACTCCCCGCCAGAGACCACCAAACTCAAGTGTGGAATGTTCTTGTGGAGTGTGGTCAAGATTCACAAGCGTTTGAATTTATACTTGCAAATCCAGCTCCATATGTCTCCTGCTTCTGTGAATCTCGGCTGGGCCTGAAGTGATACCAGGCCTTTGCTCTCTCTGCTGGGGGAACTAGCAAAGTGTAAACAGAATCCTCTGCATACATAACATGGAAACAAAGAGGGTTTTTTTTTTTTTTTTTTAAATAGCCGGCTTTGAGAATCTGTTGACAATTGTTGGTTTTCACTTGAAGGAAAATACTCCACTTTTCTCCGAGGATATACTGTATTGTCATCAAAAATATATTGCCTGTCTTGTGGAAACATGTTTGTCATTTATATGCAGGACACAGTGAATCTGCCAGTGTTGATTTACTAGTCTATAATTTCCCAGGGTCCTTTTAAGATTTATTATAAGTCAGACAACATTAGCATAATTGTATTTACTTGTGAGATGCCATTGATTTTGAATATCTGATCTTTTCTCATAAATAAGGATTACATAAACACAAAAAGTGTTAAAATCCCAATTATCACATAATTCAGAATTACACTCTGAAGAGTTCATTTAACCCTGGCAAACTCGCTATATCCTTATTCCAGTTTCTTGTTCCACTTTGTTTTGCTGTTCTTTTTTAAAGCCACGTATCCTACAGAACAAAACCTTGTGTTTTGTGTATTTAATGTGGTGTTTGTGTTTGGGGTGCAAGCTGACAAAGACCTGACATTCAAGAACAGGTTAGCCTGTTCCAAATGCGCCTGTTCCAAAATCAACACTTCCTAAAGTGGCCGTTGCATCGTCCAAAGAACCAATTGTGTTGCCAGTAGTGTCCTATCCTTTTTCCATACAGCCAATCACATTATCCATGGCGGTTCTTTCTTGTTCCATGGAGCCAATAACCTTCACTGTAATGGCCCTCTCTCCATGCGCCTCCTAGTAGTTATTGTGTGCTCTCTTTCAGCTGTAATTACAATATACAAACTATGAAACATCAGGAAAATTATTGTCTCATAAAATATGTAAATGTATACATTTACAGACTTACACATGCACACATTTACACTCAGTTATGATGTAAAGTATGTAAAAATGCAGACAATGTTAACAATACAAACAACAGTAATACTGAAGAATTGAGGTAAAGAGCCAAACACTGAGGCAGTAAGCCCAGTTCTCACTCTAAACACAAACTTAATTATGAAGTGATTCTTACAGTACCTTCAAAAATGATTGTAATCAACTGTAGTCCATGCGAGCCTGCATATAATTCATTGAAATGATCTTGAATCACTGCAAATGTGGCATTCAACACGAAAAGGCAAAATTTAACTTTTCAAACACTACTGTAAAGAGTAAGTTCCCTTGACTGACACAAACATCAAAACACTGCATCATGCTTCCGCTTAGATCAGTCAACACGCAAAAATGCAACTTCATACAATATCTCTCATATCATCCTAGGCCTGAACATTACACTAAATCATTGGCTTCTATTTGGCTTAGCCTTACTTGTCAAAGGCCAAAATAAAGGGCTGTTTTTTTCATGGTATCTGTAGACTGCTAAGTGGGACCTGAGTGAGTGTGTGACACAGGGAGAGAAAAGGTGTTGTTGGGATATTTCTCCACGAGGGGTGAGAGCCAATTGTCTTGGGGAAGGGGCGGGGGGGGGGGGGGGGGGGTATGGGTCTTGGGGCTGGTGGCGCCATCTCTGTGGGGATTGGAAGAGTCATTAAGCGGCCGTGAATCGCTGTGATGAACTGAGGCCTCCAGCCTCAAAGTCAGCTCATTAAAAAAACAGGGAACTGGCCTTTAGCCTGCTTGCCTGTCTCATTAAAGTCGACTCAGCTAATGGGTTGAACGGCACTCTCTCAAGCCATGCCAAAGCCCGGTGAGCGTGAGGGATCGGTGAAGACGGGCCACGCTCTTTACTCACTCATACAGTACACCCACCTACACCCGAGCAATGCAGATGGTCGTAAGCTCTGAGTTCGATTGTCCCTGAAGACTGGACTGTGACGCTTGGAGTGTAGCCAAGTGCTCCTCACCAAACCTATATTTACCCGAGTCTAACTGAAATTTGGATGAAGACTTTGTGTTTCGTGAAACGTACCCAAAACGTTCTGAAGTATTTCTGAGTTATACTTGAGGTCAAATATCTATTGATCTTGACAACATCTGAATACACCTGTGCTCACCTAAATACACTTTAGCGTATTTGAATACCCCTGAGCTCATGTGGATACATACAATGCCAGATTAGATCTAAATCTAACTTAACATATGTCAGAGTAGCCACATTTTTCTGAACACACTTTCTTGAACACATCAGTACGCCTCACTGGAACGTACAGTAGCTGCAATCACGAGCGCTTCTGTATGATTTTTATTTTCTGCAATATTCAGAAGAAGAGCATGGAAACACGCGGAGGCCTCCTTAGAGTTTGATCTTGCTGGATATCTTCCAGTGAAGTTAAGATGGATGAAGTAGTAAGGTCCGGTACTCGATGAATTATGACTCTTTGGAGTTGCCGTCCACATTAATATCCCTCTCCTTCCTCTTTAACTCAATAAATACCTTGAAATAAGAGGACCAGTTGAGTAAATTGATCTTGTGGGAGCGTTTGCCTCATTTGTCTCGTTTGTCTCTGCCAGTGCCTGCCGGCTAAATGTGTGTAATATGGGGGCAGATGATAATTAGTAGGGAGAGAAGGCCCAGAGAACAGGGATCACTGGTATTGGCCTAGACCTCATTAAGAACATGATGACTAATATGCAGTCTGCTAACTATAGAAAATGATATTGCTCTGTATCTCACCCAGTATTTTCCTCATTATGCTCATAACCCAACCCAGACATGTTAATGGTACATTTTTACCATAGAAGAAAAATTCTTCTCTGAGACAGAAACGAGTCTGCATGATAGGTCAAAAATATGCTAATTTAACCAATAAACTGTTCGGTTCTTTAAATATACTTCACCAAATGCAGTTGACATTTGAAATACAACTGTTGAATAAATGCATGGTTTGAGAGTTACCGAGGTGAGCAGAGACTAAATTTCATTATAGAGGATATCTGAATTTCCATTACAGAGGAAGTTCAGGGAATGACCAGTTACTGCCTGAAGCACACAACACAACACAACACAACGCAACGCAACACAACACAACGCAATGCAATGAAACGCAATGCAACACAACACAACGAAACGCAGCACAATGCAACACAACACAACACAACACAACACAACACAACACAGCATAACACAACACAACACATCCTCAGTTGTAGAAGTAGAGGTATGGGTGTTAACCCTCTTAAAATGACACCCTGAATTAACTATGCTCAGATAGGCTCTTATTATCCCCTCATACTAAACTTCATTTTAGAGTTATAGTGATGTGTCCTCAAAGAAAACAAACAAAGGCTTCAATTTACAGATGTTGTGATTAAACCAGAAACAATAATATTGGTTACGTAGAGGTGCAAGCTATTAGAGCTTTTTAATCCGCTTGAAATAATATTTGTATAGTAATTTTTTTACTTTAGTACTCCCCTAGAATACATATTGTAGTACTATAACATGATATGCATTTGTTTTGTAACAAATGAAATATGAGGGGCCTTAGTAAGAGTTACAAGAGAACATATGGCCATTTCATCTAAAGAGAGTGGAGTTCTGCTTCCCTACAACTTCATACTAGAATTTATCTAGAAAGTAAATGGGCCGCATTAAACACACAGAGTGTGTTCTAAGGTCAAACTCCTTCAAAGTATGTTTAAATATGTGTGTGTGTGTGTGTGTGTGTGAGGAAGAGGGGGTGGAGGTAAAATGGTCTGCTGGCCCTAAGTAGAGGCTACAAAATTCTCCTAAGGCACCATTCATCCATGGGGGCACAAATCCATGAACAAACACATAAAAGAAAATGTGATCCCTCGTCCTGTAAGAGAGTGCACCATGGCAATTCATGCAAAGCTGCACCTGAAAACAATTACAAACAGCACCTTGCATCCTCCTGCCCATCGGGCAAAGCGAGAAAGTGACTTGTAGCCAGTTGGGGATTGCCCGTGTTTTCCCATATTCTCCACAAACGCTCAGCGGCGGGGAGGAGCACCTAATGCGTAAATGATTAGTGAGTAGCATAGCAACAGTAATGTAGGTTATAATACGTCCAACAGGCTGAAAGAACACAGTGCACACAAAGGTAAGATACAGGAGGATGAAGAGCATAAACAGTCTGAAAGTAGAGGTGCGTGACAATGCTTATTGAAGAATTATTTAATTTTCTCCTGTATCTCAACAAAACTACAATCAACTAGTAAGGTAGAGTAGCTGGACTTTTACTTAACTACTTAGCTAAATAGAAAATTACCTTATGTTAAACATCCTCCAGTCAATGTCATCAACTTGAACAAGATAGCTAAATTAGAATTTAAAAATCTTGTCTAGGGCACCAAAAACGTAGTGTGTTCAAGGGAAGTGATTCTAGCTTTAAAGGGGTCCATGAAAGGTTGTTCACTTCTGAACTTCAGAGAGCTTTCACCTGAGATGTCATCTCCACAGGAAGGACAGGTCTACACACACAGGCCCTCCCCTGCTCTTTATGGGCTGCAGGGCAGAGACAGACTCGCCCTCAGGTAAATGGGAAGTAAAGGGTGGGGTAAGACACCGTGACACGCCTATTTTGAAGCCTTTTAAATTACCTGTGGCTGTGCTCACAAGCTCTTCTCAGTAAACACAATGCATCCACCCATAAAACATTAGAAATCAGGTGATTTAATACCAAAGCTACCTCACCTTATTGCACAGCAGGCATATAACACATCAACTTTCAACTTGGCCAGCTTAGAATTTTACTTATTCATTTATCAAAATTTATTGTTTTATTAACTGGAAAGAAACGTTTAGACAAAATGATCCTCCCAACTGATTAATTGAGCTTTGAGGACTGAAATAATGATGGATGAATTGGGCTGAACAATGGTGAATTGGTCCAACCACTGCCATGGAATACCATACATGGATGGATTAATTAGTACCGGACTCAAATTGCTGTTGCTCAGAAACAACCGGAGAGTTGCAGTCGTGTCATAAATCATAAATAAATCGTAAATATAATGCTTCTCTGTGATTAACTTCATCTGTAAAACCATGCCAAATGCTGAGGTTTACACTCAGCCATACAGATATCAGGAAATCTGATTTCCGTGTCAATGCAAGTATTTGCATGTGTCTGTTACTTGTTCAGCATGGTTTTACCAGTTGGAGCTTACGCATTGGTCCGCAGGCTGTGGGAGTTGTAGACACAAGCGAGGCTATAGGCCCACAGTCTCTCTCTCTCTCTCTCTCTCTCTCTCTCACACACACACACACACACACACACAGACATGCACACAAACACAGACACACAATATCTCTTTGTCTCACAGGTGAGTAAGCATTTGCGTAATACCCTATTTCATAAGAAGGTATGACATATTGCGTTGTTTACCAAGGAACATAAGAGCTGAATATTGAAAATTAGTCTTACCATTGTGAAATATATTGATGAAATTGATTATTCTTAATTTAATCAAACATAAAACATTTGTCTCCACAACATCTGATAAAGATCGTACCAGTTCAAGTTTCTGCAGATGACAGTAGTTTTCTCCTTTTCACCGGTTAATGTGACCATGAGAGAGTTAGAGAGTGTGTCATATTTTACCACCGCATACCTAAATTCTATTAATCCGTCTTCCATATGTTTAACTCATTTTCCCTAACAAGAACATGCACAATTTCACCCATAATCTGAATTTAAATGATTTTTATTTCAGCCCAGAAGTGGAGGAAAAATTTCAATTTCTTTCTTTTTTTTTCAGAAACATTGATAAGACGTCAGATGTAAGAGACCCTAGTTAGAGATTTATGACGGCTCACCGCAGAACACTCCTCTGCCTTCTCATTTCAAGGCAATTAAGGTAATTTCATTCCCGTTTATATTTTAATTCAGGTATTCACACCGTTTTACTGACTGTGGAAGTAATTTAATCAAATTTACATACCTTGCTCTATGGATATCAAAAAATGTGATTACACCAGAGAGCCACATCAGTTTTCAGGCATCTAGTTTTGTCCTATTTCTTCTGAGTCCATAGATACATTTTGATAGTTTTAGACACAGAGGTGAAATAACAAGTGTACAATGTGACAAACTAATATAAAATACAACTTGTAAGTTCTCAGTGGATAAATATAGTTTATCTAATATAAAACAATATAGCAATTGAAAACGGAGTCACATTATCATTCAAGAGACTATAAGCTTTAAGATGCAGAGAAGAAAAGCGCATCTTCACGGGATGCGTTTTGGAGGCTTTTAGGAAGAAATCCTCTAAAAAGAGGAAGCAAAACTGTGTTAACTCCTATAGAACTGCGGACTGTAGCTGCTGGGTATGGTTGACCAAAGCACCTCATAGAGTTGTTACATAGAATTGCAGGTACAATAGAGATCGCTATCGAAGGTTAGCCTATCTGATGGAGAGGCTTTAACGATCAAGGGTTTGGCATTCCTTAAAGGGGTTCTTTTGAAGTCTTTTTTTACTATCACTCCTCAAAGGTATTGTTTTCATATTGCCATAAAAATGCAACTGTAACGACAGGTAATCAATTTGAATTTATTCTGGCAACGGTTTTCGAAAGTGTTTTGCACGGGGAATAGGGAGAGATTCGGAGAGTTCTTGTGAAAATGACGGATCGTAATAAGTGTAGGATCTCAGAGCATTCACGGCTTTGTTGATAATGGAGGTGAGGAGGTCAAAGCTTATTGTTTTTTTTTTTTCCAATAAAACAGTTTGTAATGCTGATGCTGGTTCCTACTCATGTTCTTTTTGTGCATCGGTCAATAAAAAGGAAAATTCCTAGTACCTGACGTGGTTGGACAACATACAGCAAATGTGCAAGCGACTCAATGAAGAAAAGAGACAAAACACTGTGGTTACACTGGGGTAATGTCTACATTGGGCTCAATAATTCAGACTTCCACTGAATTGCAATCATTACAATATAATATGCGGCGCTTTGTTGTAGAAGAAAAAAAAATTGCTTGCCCTTTAAATGAATGTTAATCGATACACTCAGTAAGTGAATTCTGTTGAGGAGACTACTCTCTCCTTCTATGTGGCATAAAGCTGTGAGTAATTTAACATTATTATATCTCCTCAGAAAAAAAAAAAAAAAAAGAAAAAAGATCCACCATGGGAAAAGCAGTCCTGTCACTGACAATATTCTGAGTGTAACTGACAACATGATAAGCCCCAAGCATAGCCAATCAGTTTACAGAATGAATCATATTTATTATGAAGGCAGAGGAGTGGGGTGGGGGCATATGCTATTTATTAAATCATTTCTTCCTCTCTCTCCTTCATGTTGTTCATGAGTGGTCAGCTAATCAGTTTATAGCCTGGTTCTTTTTTTGAGTGCGTCAGGGTAGACAACAGCCATTTGCATGAACGCTGCAGTAGTTTTATGCTCTTGTTTTGTTTAATATTTGTTTAATGTTGCTACACTTACCCATAAAGAGAGAGAAAGAGAGAGAGAGAGAGAGAGAGAGAGAGAGAGAGAGAGAGGGAGAGAGAGAGAGAGAGAGAGAGAAATGAGACTCATCATTCAGCTTTCAGTGTACCAAGACCTCTGTCCATCCTCATCCAATAGAATTTACCCACAATTCCTTTTGCCCCCACCCCTCCCTTGCATACACTCTCACACTCATGCAGGCACACACTCTGTATAATTCATAAAGCCTAAGCCCTTTCAATACTCCAAAATGCCAGATAAACTTTTCTCATTTGCCCCTAATTTGGTCACACGAGATAATGCCGACATCTGAGGGCTTTTAAACTGCTTTTTAAAAGGCATTCCTGAAAGACACGGCCAGTGGCACCTCGCCTGCTCCAAGAATTATTTCCCATCCTGGGCCGCCCTTAATGTGTTGATTAATCCGACCCTCTTCCCCGCGTGAGATGGTTTCAGCACCATTAATTTTTTAAAAAACCTTCCTCTCTCACTCTCTCTTTTTTTTCCTCTCACTCTCTCATTCTCTCTCTCTCTCTCTCAGTGTGTCTCTGTCTGGCTAACTCTCTTGTTCCCTCTCTTTCTCCCCTTCTCCCTCACTCTCGCTATTCCCCCATTTCTCTCTCTCTCTTTTTCTCTCTCTCCCTTTCTCTGTCTCTCTCTCTTTCTCTCTCTCTCTATTTTTGTGGGCTCTTGCAGATGTCAGCCCCGCTGTGGAGAAAGCTATTAGAAGTTAACACCTCTCCCTCCCTGGGGAACTGGTATGGAAGTCCCCTGCTTGTCTTAATGCCAGCCACACACTTTTCACATTTTGAGAGCACCAGCTGCCCAGCCTGCCAATCCTCAGAGCCTGGTTCACAATCAGGTGCTCCCTCCCTCAAAAGAACAGACAGCTTAATTAAGACTCAAGAACTAAAGCATGAATAAACGGATGGCGAAATGTTCGTTTTTGTGGGGAATATTGCCATGTTTAGTCTGTGATCTACCTTTTAGATTCTAATATTGACAGTATGGGGATACTGAGAAGAACTGCTATGACTGTAGTGTGTTAGTTTGGATGTGAAACGAGCCAAGCTAGCAAAGCTGCAGTCAGATACTTTGGTTCAAACAACCTGCTATGATGCCAAAGACATTATGCTAAGAACTTTGGCTGAAGTTACAGTTCCACAAGTGAATCACTGTTGGCAAAAAATAAAGAAGTCAAAATTTGTTTAGTTTTTGGTTATATAAAGTTGCATAATGGGAAGATGGTGAAGTAACTACCATTTCATGAAAAGGGAAAACGCTACATATCTTTGTCACACGAGTGGGCAAATGACAGTTTGACAGAGCTTGACACTTGAGAGCTCTATCGCAGCTGGCACCTGTAAACATCCCAAGCAAACTAGAGTTGATTTAAGAGTTTGATCTAACAGTTCCTTTGCTCTCCCTCCGACTGGCTGCTATTGAAGAACTAGCCCTCTCTAACTTCTTTCATTGGCTTACAGGAGCCTGAATGATGGGAAATTAGGATTCCTAGAGAGAGCCAGGACAGAGAGAACGTGCATAAAAATGTTCATTTGTTGGCCAGTAATCTCTCTCACTGCTCTCTCTTTTGATTCTGAGAGCAAGAGAGAGAGAGAGACAGACAGAAAGAGAAAGCATATAATACCTTTAAGAGACCGCCAGCTCTCTGGCTCCATGATAAGCTTGACACAAAGCATAATAGAGTTGCTGAACCTTCATCATAACCCTTCCGCTAGCTCTGGCATCCAAATCAACAATGTTATCGAAGCTTGTGGGTAATAATCGCACCAAGGCTTATTATCAATATGCTCCTTAAACCACGATTGTATTCGGAGACCAGACACTCTCCACATAGGGCCATTTGCTACCATATCTCATTTGTAGCCTTACAAGCGACTGAGTCTGCCAAAGACCACAGTGGTTGGAGGATATTGCTTTTCAACTGAAATACTTTAATGAGCAAAATAAGACAGATTTTCAACAATCTCAGGCGTCAATAACAATATTCAGTGTCTCCCCACATTCTCCAGTCTCCTGACATTCTTAATTTATTTACACCTCAGTGTATTTTGCAGTCAGTCAGTTTATCCAGAATTGGTGTCCTTACTGATATATTCCTGTCAAAAACTGCGGAATGAAATAAAAGTTTTTAAAGCTCTAAAAATGCTTCTTTATCAGTTTAATTGCACATTAAGCTCACATGTCCATCAGTGCCATTCACTGTGGATTTTATACTCTAGAGTAAAGCAGCTGTTCTGAGGAGGTGGAGCAATGCGGTCTGTGTGTATTAGCAGTGTGGTGGGTTTTGGGATGTCATAAATATGTACACTAATGATAACAGAAGAAGTCTTGTTTTTGTGAAGTGAATTTTAGCTTTGGGAAAAACAAGGTGAAGTTTCATTTGTGTGCTAATGTGGAGAGAGAGAGAGAGAGAGAGAGAGAGATAAAGGAAAGACGAGAGATCACACAGTGTGTCAGGTGAAGCCCTTTGAACCATCGCTCATGTGAGAGGAGAAGGGAGGAATTAGGCAGCCTCTGTAGACTTACACCTTCCAAATCCAAACAGTTAATTCAACGTAAATTCAAATGCTCATACTGACATTTCAAAAAAGTAAGAATTAAATGATTCTGTCTCGCACTCTCAGTAAAATTGACAAAGCCTAAGTTTAAATGACATTTAAGTCTCTTATTATCAGTTTCATTTACTGTAATTTCTAGTAAAATAAGCACTAGTTTATGGTCTCAGACATCCTAGTGAAACTCCCTGAAAACCACTATGCCATAACTGTGGTCTCAGTGCACGGCTCAAGGCCTCTTTCAGTGACGTCATAGTTATAACTAATCACAAACAGAAACAGACCCAGGAGCCCTTAACCAATCAGAAGCAGACCCAGGAGCCCTTAACCAATCAGAGAGGACATCCCAGGGGGATTAGAACTCAGAGGTTTGTTGTGTAATAAAGTCATATCTCATTACCTATGAAGCTTAATAGAGCATTTATGACACTGTATGAGCTGAGAAGCAGCCCATGAATCCACACTAATCAGCCTAATTTGCAGGACATTTCAAACAAATTTGCAATCATTTTGACTAATAGCCAGCACTGTTTTCAGTCACTTCACGAGCCCCCGACTAGGAAGGACATTCACAGTCACACAGAGCTCCTTTAAAAAGGGCTGCATTAGTGGTGAGCTACAAACCTTTGGTTAACCATTCCCACATGCTGTTGAAATAGTAAAGTAATGTACCTCTAATTTTTCCCTTTCTTCGCTAATGTTTTACATGCTTGTTACATGTCTAAATCTCAAAAGACTGTGGCTACAGTTTGCTAGCCGGCTTCACGTCATCTCTCTCTGGTTATAGTTTTACAGGGGGCGACTGGCTTGACAAATAGGTGTTTTCACAACTTCTGTGTACTGCCATTAATTCTGAAATAGCTTGCTTTGTGCAATTATGGCAATCAACAAGGTATTCTTGACAGGACACTCACCAAAGCTCGGTCCTTTACTCATTTTGTTACTCAAAAGGGCACTTTAAAACAAGATATTAAGTGTTTTGCGTTTAAAATGCTTTCTCAGTTGCTGCTATAGCAACTGTCCAAAACAAAATGAACTGACTCTGAACTTGCCCTGACCAGGAATGTTGCCCCCGGTAAAGTTTTGGCCATGTTGAAATGTCAAATGGAGCCCTGCGTGAGTTATGTTGTTTGATCGTAATAAAAAAGTGAAACTCGCTCACCGGCAGCTAACATACCTCAGTAAATTGCGTGCTCCTGAATATTCAATTGATAGTACTGACTTTTTGCATTTAAGAGCAAATACAGTTATGACAAGTCACTGGAATGTCTTCCAGTATGTCATAAAGTTTTAGGATGTCTTCTTTTTTTGGGTGAACCATGCCCCGCTGGAAGAGGCGTGAGTAGATTCATGTTTGAATTTCTGCTGATTTTAGGGTGAGTGTGCATGAAGTGAATGTAGGTAATATTGATTTTGGTGTGTTGTTGACCTTTTATGTCTGTTGGTCATATTGTGTGTGCAGGGAGGAGTCTGTGGTTTAATGTGTTTAGTTGGTTTTTGTCTGAATGGGTGGATACGTGCGTAGCTATATTCAAGACCACAACTTTACCCTCAGCTCACGACATGCACATCCTAACACAAATGTAACTATTCCACACCATTTCAGTGCCACTGGTGCCTCTCTTACAAGCTAATCACGTTGCAATGCTGCACAGAGCCACTTCTTAGTAGTTTAATAGGCAATATTAAGCACTTATTAAAATGACATTGCACATAATGTGCTAGTGATTAACTCATGAAAATAATCATTCACAGTTGGTGTGTGGGTTTTAAAAATAACTAATTGTCATAAATTAATGGAATTGTTTAGCAGAAAAATACTATGTAAAAACAGAGCACGTGGCCTTCTTGTGGCCTAATGCGTGACTTTATAGCAAAACTACACAGACCACGCTATTGTTTTGCTCTGAGTAAATCGTCAATGGTCAATGGTCACTTAACAGTTCAGGTTAAATTGTGTCACTGATGTTACATTAATCCCAGTGACTGACGTGAAGAAAAGTATAAACATGTTCCCTCATACTGAAATAACTGCCTTTCAAATTATCACCTACTTAAGGACATCATTAGTGTCCTTCCTTGTGCCGTTTCCACTTCCTGAGTAGTCAGACCAAACTTAGAATTGTCTACAGTGATGGGAATTCATTCGTGGTTGGATGGGGGTGGGGGGGGGGGGGTGATAAGAAGACAACAATAACACATGCTTAGCTGCTGAGGTTAAGGTTTGGGATGTCCCGCCTGCAACTCAGTGATTCCGAATAGCAGATCGGCATTGCAGGAATTTTTTAATTTCCTGTTACTCAATAATTCGTCTCTCGTTAGGGCTCTGGACAGCATCCTGTGTGCTATGTTCTTCTGATCAGCTCAATCCATTGCACAGACGCTCCTCGATTGGACTCAAATCCTACACCATAGGTTCATCACTCTGTAACCCTTTTGTGACCTTTTCACCACACTTGGGGGAAAAGGAGAGGGAGGGGCTGATGTGTTGTGGGTGTGGTTTAAACTGCTTTATGTAGAAATAGGGGAGGGTTAGTGTGACTCAGGTGGACCCAGAGGCTTAGAACCAGCCGTGGCCTCTGATGATGTCATACGCCAGGGATAACTTCCTCACTTCCCCCGTAAAATGTGATTAAAGCATCCTCCAGGACGTTTATGAGTTCACAATGACAAACTGGAATGATTCAGCTCTCTTTTTCTGTTTCCACTGGAAAAAAGCAAAGAGAAAGGAGCGACGTTCAATACAGAACGAATAGAGTGGCAAGAGGTTTACAACAAGGGTGTGGATAGAATGCTTCCAGCCTGCTGTATCTGTTTACTCACTCACTCGCTCATTCACTCACTCACTCAATGACATCCTCTCTTTCTTGCCCCCCCCCCCCCCCCCCCTTCATTGCTGTCTAGGGTCAAATAAATTACCTGCCAGTCCAGGTGTTGACCTGTTGTTTATTGCTCTTAGCCCCAGGCCAGACAGTTAAAAACGGTGCTCAAATTGGGGTTAAAGCACTGGGCTTCAACCCTCAGGTCTCTAGCATTGCCCCCTGTGGAAAATTACAGCTTAACGTTTGATTTAAAGCATTTTTAAGAGAGCAGTGATGGGTAATATTCTGCTTGTGTTTGACTAGTGCCCTGCTAGTCTGTATTTCTCATTGACAAGTACTTGCCTTTAACACATTGCAGTGTTGTCATTATCATGTAACGAATTATGTAAATACAGCGTATTACGTTTTGAGGATAGTAGCTTTTAGAATCAGGCTTTAAAAAGTATGTCTTTTGAACTTACACACGTCAAGATTTTGTATGAGCATTTAATAGGAAACTCACAACTGGTTTCACAAGTGAAGTTTGTAAGAACCATTTTGATTTTTACTGGAGGCCTCACGCCCTTAAAGGGTGAAATGTCTATTTCATCATTGTTTGAAACCATTGTATAACTTTGGATGGCTCATATGTTGCTGACATACCTGTCAAAAATAATATTTACAATCAAGATATCTGACATGCAGAAATGTTCCTCTGAGTCCTTTGGCCAAGAGCAGAAACATATTGACCAAACAATAGCAAGATTCATTCAACAGAAACTTGGCAAATTGACTCTAGACTTGTGCTGTGTTCTCCTGTCAGATAAACAGAGTGATGCAGCTGTAGGCTCAGTTTGACTGACAATCTCTATTTATCTAATTAAAGCATTGCCTGTTCAACTTACAACAGACTCTTCTGATGCATGAGAGAGACAGAGAGAGAGAAAGAGAGAGAGAGAGAAAGAGAGAGAGAGAGAGAGTCTATTGCCAGCGGCAAAAAGGCCTCACAGAGACTTGCAATCGAAAACATTGGAGCCAAGTCAACCTGAACATTTTTAAATGAGAATAATGACTGTCTAAACATTTGTCCTGTCCATGTTCTTGTGTACATACTACTTTTGTCTAGACCTGCTGTTTTCCACTAAAGCTGGCAAAACAACATTAGCCCACCAGCGCACTGAGAAATATCAGTATCAAATGATGTCATCTACCCATGTAATGTAAAGCCAAGATTGAGGGCGATCAATTAGGATTTTCACTGGTGCAGAAAATAACTTATGACAGTGCAGAGGTGCAAGAAAAATAAATGCAGTCTCTCTCTCTCTCTCTCTCTCTCTCTCTCTCCCCTCCATTACCCAGCAAACACACACACACACATACGCGTGCACAGACACACACACATGTACACGCAAACACTTTCTCTCATGCCATAGGGTTTAAAATGCAGTTGGCTCCGATTTTGCAGTGTTGTTACTCATAATTGGCGAGAGTGAAACAGTGTTCTTTCATTCTTTGAGGGAACATTCACAAAGACTATGTAATCTATTCCTTACATATCTCACTGCAGTCCTACTTCATTACCAACACAAGAGGTTCCATCGACAAGAGTTTGCAAAGGTAGAAATTTTTTTAGAATTTTTTTATTTTTACCTCACTTAAGTATTATTATTATACTTTCTGTGGTAGCTTGGAAAACTTAAGCTAACCAAAAGAGCAGTGCTCCAATCAAAGGATTAGTCTGACTGGTTTGTGGAAAATACAGTTTCTGAAGAGATGTGGTCATTAGGTCCAGTTCCAGAGCTGCATGCTGGCTGATCTCAGGAAGCAGCAGGTGGCAGATTACTCCATTTCCAACATTTGTCTGGTTTATTGTTTATTTTAGACCATAAATCTTTGTTGTTTTCCTTTGACACTTAAATACACTTAAAAGTTGATCATTTAAGTTTTCGTCTTGTCATATTTGTAAGAGAGAACATTGACTTTTACCTCAGCTGTTTGTAAAATTATTTGTATTTTCACTTAAGTACACATTTGAAATAATTTTTCCACCTCCAGTTTGTCGCACAGCAGTGGAACTTATCACTCCTTCTGTTACGCATGAGAGCTGCAAAATTCTTTGTCTGTAATGAATTACCCTGGCAAAACCTGAATTAAAACAACACTGATAAACACTTTAATCTTGCTGATGTAGAGCATTCGGCAGGACTGCTGCCCTGAAAAAAAGAGTTTGAGTTTGCCAAACCCAGTCAGTCATCCAAA
Organism: Chanos chanos; assembly: GCF_902362185.1. NCBI lineage: Eukaryota > Metazoa > Chordata > Actinopteri > Gonorynchiformes > Chanidae > Chanos > Chanos chanos. Next base: position 40,453,231 of record NC_044498.1, on the reverse strand, counting down.
AATTGGACAGAGTTATTATTTTCTAGGAAAAATGACATAAAAGTTCAAAACAATTTGCTTTCAAATAAATTTTGACATCAGAGTTTTCAAGTATTTCGTTTTTTGCCAAAAAACCTATCAGAGCCTAAACTTTATCTGCCCTGAAACCCACTTTATGTCCGTTAAACACTGGTGTTTAAGTTCCACTAGGGCTTCCAGTCACCATGGAATCACCACCCCGCCATTTTGGGAAGTCATCGTCACCTTTACACCCTCCTTTCAGCCCAGCCCTGCTCTTTTCCAACTGACTTTTTCTTAATGACATTTCTTAGAGGAAGAATACTATAACAAGCACCAAACATTATCTAAACACTGACAACCCCCCCCAAAAAAACACTCTTGGTTACCAGACAGCAGAGAAAGGAATGCACTAAAACCTCCTGTCCAATTTCCGCACTCCTCCGTGTCTCTTCTTCCTTGACTGTGGGGACCAGAAGTAGGAATGAAGCAGCTTGGCAAGGCCAGATCATTTTGACCATCTCTCGCCAGCGGCCACAAACCACCCAGTGCTCATTAACGACCGTGACTCAGTGGACAGGGGGGCAGCTCAGCCCTGCAGAGGGGAGGACTGGACCTGACGTGATGGACAATGAGGCTAAGTCTGAAGATATTTAGAGAGGGATGTGAAAGTTGTGTTCTGTGATTGAAATTGCTCTATATATTCAGCAAGACTGAGCGCTATCCTGGTGTTTTCATAAGACGTGAATTTTACAATCTATATGTTCATTCTTATGCAATAGTAAGAAGGAACATTTTTAAACTGAAATTTGTTCTTGTAAGAAAAGTAACAGTTGTTATGTGTATTAAAGTTTTTTTTTAGTATTTGACCTTATTAGCATGTTTGCATGTTTCCTTTAGCACTCTAATATTTGCCAAGGCTCGTCCATACAGGATCTCATGTCCACAGGACCATTAAGAGATATTTTAGGGCAGTTGAGACGGTCATTTAAAGAAAGAAACAGGAAATGTACCATTCTACTCTTAATGTTGTTCCATTAAGGGGGATCACACAAGTTCAAGCATGCATGCACTCATGCACGTCCACAGACATATGCTCTCTCTCTCTCTCTCTCTCTCTCTCTCTCTCTCTCTCTCTCTCTTGCTCTGAACCCAATGCTTCAGGGCCTTTCATTGAGTTAGTGTTAATAAATGAACTGCCCTGATGCCTTGGTGCTTGTTTGTTGTAAGGCAGGTGCAGAAGAACCAAAGCATGATGGGCAGGTTTAATCAGGCCTAGAGTTGAGATGTCAACTACAAGTTGCTGCCCCAGGCCATCACTGCCCTCTGGGACGGAAGAGGACCAAGATGCAATAACACTACTCTTTGTTCAGGACGTACTTAAGATATGAGAAATATGTTCCAAATTGACATTTCCATGTAATCCTAACATAATGAGTGTTGAAATTTCCAAAACAAGCACAAATACCTTTTGGCATCTTCTTTCATAATGGTATCTTGCTTCAAGAACGGCTCCTCATAGATGGGAAAAAAACCTTGCTTTGTTGGCTGCTGTCGACTTTTTCTTCATCAGAAAGATCATTATGCATGCGTTTTATTTCCTGAATACTTTCAAAGAATGAAAATAGAAAACAGAGCACACAGCTTTGAAATTACACCCTCCTAAGCCAATCAATCAATCAGTCTGTCAGTCAATCAATCAATCAATTAGTCAGTGCATTCAGACAACCCATTAGCCTGTCCCTAAATAGGTGTTAATTTTTCTGCATACAGCTGAATGACGTTGGTTCAGTGAATGTGTGTGCGCATGTGTGTGTGCGCGTGCGCGCGTGTGTGTGTGTGTCTGTTTAGGAGAGGGAGATGTCTTACTCTATGGCAGTTGTAAATGGCTGCTAATCATGGCCCAGGGTCTTAGGTAATAGAAATAAAAACTTAAGCCTGAGTCATTAATTACAATATCAAACAATACCCATGTCCCAGAGAAGGAAACTCATGATAAATAATATTTTACAGTTTTTGAACGAATCTTCAGCATTTTCATGAGCCATTTAAAAGTATGCACCTTTGATGAAATCATACAACTGACTTTAATCTACATATTTCAAAGGACATGTATATGTCATTGTTTTACACACTTATGGCAAGCTACATATCCATATTTGAGAATATCTGTCAAAAAGCTTCAAACAGGTTTTGTAAGATCATCCACCACATAAGCTAATTGACTAATAAACCTTTGAAAAGGTACTGGTACCTAGCTGGGAACTGGTACCTACCTGAGTAATCCATTTAGTTGGGTAATGATTTGTTTTGAAGAAATAATAGAAACCTTGCCTGGTTAGCTGCATAGTGTCTGGACTTAAGTGCTGAGAAGTGCCGTGCTGAAATAATTTCAAAATGCTTCATATAAATGAATTATTTAATGCTAATATGACATGGACATAGACAGCTGAGCCTATTTTCAAAGCTTCATCTGAGTAAAAGAACTTAAATGAAGCTTTGTGATGAAAACTGTGAGTTGGGTTGCCAGATCACTGCTGTAACTTAGCCTGTGTTCTTGTTTTTATAAGAAAGACAAATGGAATGGAGTTTTCTACTGTTCTTTTCCCCCATAACAAAAAATCAGGGTAATAAATGGAGTAATCATTCTCTGAAAGAACAGACTATGCGTAAAGCGGACAAATCTGGCAACCCTGTCCTGAAAGATCAGTTTCTCTCTGTGGGCGTCTTTGGAAACTATGAAAAGGTGTTTCAGACAGTATATAAAACACAATTCTAATAAATTATGTATCTGATCTTTATTGGAGTTGAAACATGGTAACAAGTAGAGTTCAATGGCCACCCCTTGCCACTCTCTCTTCCTATTCTGACCAGCCCAGAAAAGGACATTTGACTTTGAATGATGTTTTATGACTCTTTATAATTCCTGCTGCCTTTCATTGGACTAGGATGTAAAGACACAGGGTGGTGGTCTCTGACTGAGGTTACCTGCCTGATCAGTGAAGCTGGTCCCTTGACCTTCATCTCAAGGAGACGATGAGGACACGTCTCAAGTTCATCCACCACCTGGGTGGTACACAGCTCAGTTTACCTCCACCTGTCCACTAGACTGGGTTCTCTGATCACCCCTCGCCCTCTTACTCCATCACAAGGCCTACTTAACATACCCTATAGTTCTCCTCTTACAGCTGTTAAACACAACCCCTGCAGTGTTTACCACCGCCTCACTAAAGTTCGGCTATGTTGAGGGGGGGAAAAAGTAGCATGCTGGGTCGACTGTTGGTATTTAAAAGGTAAGAATTACTTGAATTTACATTGCGAACTTGGGATTAGATGTGAATAAGGAGCTACGGGTGGAAGCATATATTGCAAAGAAATGTGAATTGTTCAATGCAAACGTGTTTTGATACGCTGAGAGTTTGAGTTTGGGAAATGTAATCGACAACCCCAGTCATTCATCTCATATCCTTGGTCAGGCATATGGATCAAATGATTGATGCTGAGAGTTAAAAATGCATATATGTTTTTTTTTTTATCTTTGACTGCTGTCAAATAATATTTACATAACACGATGTGTTATGAAAAACATATATGTCACTCAGTTTTGGGTTATTAGCATAAATTAAAACATGCATTAAGTTGGAGCTTAATCCATGAGCCACTGAAAACTTCATGAATCATTGTGTATTATTATTCGAACTGGTCACTAAACTGCAGGAAATTGCACAGAATGTGAATTCAGCAAAAACAAAAACCCTGACTCTGAGTTGTCCACACCAGTAGAGGGTAAGGCGGGGGTTTCGGAGGCTTGGGAAATCTCGTTCTATGTTCAGTGGCTGCTGTACTCTTCAGACGGTAACTCAAGAATGTGATTCTAACCTTTTATTAAACTGCAGATTCCATATTGTTTGCGTAACCCCGCTGTGACTTCAAACAATCACATTTGTTCTTCAGGCCCCACATGCACTGGGCAGAGGGAAACTGGCCGCCTGGTCAAAACGTACCTTCTTTGATGTTGTAATGAGAATGAATGAGTGTAACATGATAATTTACTGTTGAGGACTGTGACTCTGCAACTCATGTCACTGGGACTTACCATGAGGGCCGTCAGAGAATGCTACACTGTCCTCGTCACCAAGGTCTCAGTCAGCAAAGCTACGTGGCTGTTTAGATTTTTCAGATGAAAATGATTAATATTAAGGTACTTGGAGATTATGTATTCTATCTAAATGCTTAAAGGAATTCTTTAATTAAGAGGAATGCCAGTCTCATCGGATGTTTGCAGGTTTCCATTGTTTGGTCACTTTTAATATCTTCTGAGAGAGTTATGAAGTGACATCCCTGGACCGGGAAGGATTTGAGAATCGTAATGTTCAATCCAATAACATATTAGCAATCCTGCTATTTGAATCAGTCTAGACAGCACATTTCTCCCACTGAATGTGATGGCAGATGTGTTTGTTGGCAAGAGGATGGGAGGTATAGGTGATAAAAATATTAAAGTGTGTAAAACAAGCTGCGTTTCCACTCCACTGATTATAATTGCAGGTGGCTGACCGTAAAGTACTATATACGTTTGTGCGTACATACTATGTATATTTATATGTGTACATACCAACACACATGCTGCATGCACATATGTGTTGGCACTCATCTTTCTGATGAACAAATACAGTTACATCTACAACCAATAGCAGCT